>NC_073303.1:169125163-169425163 GCF_027595985.1 Sorex araneus | reverse complement strand
ATGAGAGCACAAAGATAACTTACACCAGTAAGATTCACATAAATCAAACAGAAAATAAACAATCAGTGCTGGCATGAATATTGGGAAAGAGAGACTATCATTCACTCTTGGTGGATATGCCAACTGGTCCAACATTTTTGGCAAATAATGTGGTCATTCCTCATTAAAATGCAACATTTCCTCCCAGAAAAGCAAGAACTGGGTTTTCAGATGACCCAGTGATTCCACTTTTTGGCCTTTACCTCAAGTGTTAAAAAAAACTTCAAAAATTACATTTTTGATCCCAGGATAATTATAACAATACTCAATATAGTCAAAATCTGGAAATAACCTCAAGTATCCCAAACAGGAGAATGGATAAAAGAACGATACTATGCATAAACCATGGAATACTACTCAGCTATAGAAAAGCTAAAATCATGTAATTTGCTGCTAAAGGAATGGATCTGAATCTGGTGAATATCACACTGAGTGAAGTTGTCAAGGGAGGAACAAATTCATAATGATTTCTCTTACACGTGAAATTTAAAGAAACACAGTAAGGGAATAAGTGGCAAAAGAAAGCAGAAGTTGAGAACTCATCTACATAATTAAGCTTAGCAAGGTGGGAGGTTAGGTGGGCTCATAGGAGGGAGACAAACTCTGGTAGACTTGGCAGTAATAGAAAATTCTATGCATAGAACACTATCATTAACAGTATTGTAGATAATGATGCCTAAATTAAAATACTAAATTTTAGAGATTAAATTTTGCTAAAGAATTCTAATAAAAATAAGTCATTAGTATTTTTCTCTTTATCACACTTTGCATTTATTCAGTATACATAGTTACTTAAATCAACTCATCCCACACTTTCAAAAAAGATGCACTCAATCTTAAATCTTTCTTTTAAAACTATCAACAATTAGCTCACATTTTAATCTTTGTTGTTTTCCTTTTCTTTTTTTTTCTTTTTTTTTTTTTGCTTTTATGGGTCATACCCGGCGAGGCTCAGGGATTACTCCTGGCTCTGCACTCAGGAATTATCCCTGGTGCTGCTCAGGGGACCACTTGGGATGCTGGGAATCGAACCCGGGTTGGCCGCGTGCAAGGCAAACGCCCTACTCTTCGTGCTATTGCTCCAGCCTCCATGTTGTTTTCCATTTTTGCTGTTATACCTAATAAACTGATTTTTACCCAAAGAATCAAATAAATAATTTCTTCCTTTACTTTAACTAAAATGAATATGCTTAGTCTATAAGATTGGTAAAATTACCAGTGCTCAATCTGAATAATAATAAGTGAATTTCACAGGGAGGGGCAGGTGAGAGCCCTCCCGGGCCCAACAGATCCACCCTCAGCAGCCAAAACCCCACAACCCAACCGCAGCCACACTGCAGACCACTCCCCATGCACTCGTGCTGAGCCTCACATATGAGTAAACATTTTCCTGGACCATGCTGCTGCTTTTGCATTCACGTGACACATCATAAAACACTCCCTACCCACTGTCCATAATTACCACACCACATTTGATGGGGTTCAGATGGTAGGCAACAAATCATAGAGGGAAATATATATATATATGCATATATACATATTTTCAGATATATATATATATATACACCAAAGCTCACATCACCCAAACTTTAACAACATGTTAGTGATATCCTGTAGGATGTCTTAATGGCTCCTGCCATATTAGAACGATCTTCACACTGTTTCCTATATGAACACTTTTTATAAGCATGTTCAGCAATTCTTCATAAAGGACAATATGAAATATACTATCTCAGTTGTGTTTTGGGACAGGGCTTAGGGCTTGGGGCTTGGGATGGAAACATCCTGAATTTGGTGGTGATCAGGTGTAATGGTGGTAGGATTGGTGTTTGAATATTGAATGTAATCAAACATTATGAACTAACTTATAAAATTAAAAAAAAATAAATGTAATGTGAAGTTCATGCCCAATTCAATCAGCTTAATCAATGACTGAATAAATGGTAGTGCCCCTATATTAAAAAAAATAAAAGGCGAATTCTTCTTTTAATCACCAGATTAATAGATCATTCAACAAGAATCTGTTGAATAAACATATTTGGATAAATATATTAATGCATGTCAAAGACTCAGACACTGGAAATAAGAAGCTAATGACAAGTTTTGTTCTAAAACTTCTAAAATCTATTGTGGATAAATAGAATACACATGGTGATAATAACTCCTCTGATAAGGGATGTAGAGTGAAGTAGGACTATGTTGAACAGAATCTTTCCCCAGATTTCAGTGGGACATCAACAGAGGCACAAGAATCCAGTTTTCACCAAACACCTCCAAGGGAAACAAATTTATGAATTACAAAATTGAAGGCAAGTATGAGTTTAGGAAAAACACAGAAAATAAAACTCTTTAAATTAAACTTTCAGCCTATGGGGAACCATGAAAACGACAGGTTCATTTTATTTTATTTTTTATTTTTAAGTATATTTTTTATTTTTATGAAGTTGTTCTTAATAATTGATTACTAATATTCAAACACCAATCTCACCACCGTTATACCTTCCCACCACCATATTTTGAATGTTTCCATCCGGAACCCCAAATTCTGCTCCCAAAGCAGAACCAAAATAATTTATTTTGTATTGCTTGTTATAGCACAGCGGGTAGGGTTTTTGCCTTACATGCGGCCGACCCGGGGTTCAATTCCTCCATCCCTCTTGGAGAGCCCGGCAAGCTACCGAGAATATCCTATCTGCACAGAAGAGTCTGGCAAGCTCCCTGTGGCATATTCGATATGCCAAAAACAGTAACAAAAATTCTCACAATGGAGACTTTACTGGTGCCTGCTCAAACAAATTGATGAACAATGGGAAGAAGTGTTATAGTGCTAGAGTGCCTGTTATGAATAACAAGCTAAAATTTATCAAAAAAAGGTGTCTTAAAGGAAAGTATTTGTTTACTATTGTATTTCACCCAGGATCCATTAAGTCCTTCTATAAGAGATTAGTAACATGTTGTTAAAGGTTGAAACTTGTACACACATATATATATATATATATATACATATATATATATACGTATATATATATATCCCTGTGGCGTATCCTATATGACATATACAGTAGCAATAACAGGTTTCATTTCTGTGACCCTGAAAGGAGTCTCCAATCGTTGGGAAAAATGAGTAAGAAGAGGCTGCTAAAATCTCAGGGCTGGGACAATTGGAGACGTTACTGGTGCCCGCTTGAGTAAATCGATGAACAATGGGATGACAGAGGTACAATTTTATATATATATATACACACATATATATATATACATACATATTTATATCTGTATAAATGTATTTCCCCCTAAGATTGGTTGCCTTCTACTTTAAACCCCATCAAATGTGTTGTATTGGTGGTGTAAAGTATAAGTTGTTCAGGAATAGCTTCCCTCATGGGTGAGGCCTGTCGGACATGTGGAAAGTGACCATGAGCCTGGTGACAATTGAATTCTGGAATTTTTTAGCTTCGAGGGCTGACTCTTTTGGGGGCTTGGAGAGACTTCACTTGTCCCCCTCAAGGTTTCCCCGAAATGAAACAACTTGGTTGTTTTGAAACAGCCAGGGGTCTGGGCTATCTCTATGGCATATCCAATCAGATTCATTGTCAAAGTTTACTTACATTGCTAAAATACAGGGTGGTGGTTGGAAAAACATGACCAGTGATATTACAGATGACAGTAAAGAAAGACTGGAGAGAATATGAACATAAAACACAGAAATGTGGTTAATATCATTACATGAATTTTACAGAGGAGTTACTAATAAAATAGGTAATTTATACCAGCATCACTTATGGAAAGCATAGACACTGATTGCAAAGGGACTAGAAATGGGAACTAATGTGTTTTGGAATGATCTCAACAAGAAATTACAAGGACATGACTAAGTAGAAACAGTACCAGAGTTGTCAGGAAGAATGACAGAGAAATAAAATGTCCTATTTTATATGCCTGGAGCATAGGCAATGTCATTCTTAAGCAGGATATCAGAGGAGAGATTTGTGAAAAATATCCTGCCATAATTAAGAGTATTGTTTGATAGGGACTGACAGGAGGCTTCAAATAATAGTGATATAAACAAGAAAGGAACTTGTATTATAAAAATCCAATAGTGTATCAAACTAAGTTTTTCATAACAGGGTCAGAAATTGTGATTCCTTTGATCTTGTTGATCAGTCTGCACAGTTTCAGTTTTCAAATCCATCAGTAATATATAATGTTTTATCTAGCTCCAGACACAGCTATAAAATCTGCATTCCAACATTGTGGTAGAAACCATAATGTATGATAAGTCTTGTATGTGCTGCTTGAAGACATTTCCAGGAAATTAAGCACAACTTCTGCCTTCATTCTGTGGCCTGATGCTAAATAAAAAAGCCTGATCTTCTAGAAGAGGGAATGGGGAATAAAGACCTTCCAGTTGGGTTCCAGACTTTCTTCTATAGCCCCAGAAATATTTAAAACATTTTATTACTGAATGCACTGGAACAACAGCACAGCTGGTAAGGTATTTGCCTTGCATGTGGCCGACCCGGGTTTGATTCCTCTGCTCCTCTCAGAGAGGCTGGCAAGCTACTAAGAGTATCCCGCCCGCAAGGCAGAGCCTGGCAAGCTACCTGTGACATATTAGATATGCCAAAAATAGTAACAAGTCTCACAGTGGAGACGTTATTGGTGCCCGCTCGATAAATCAATGAACAATCGGACGACAGTTCTACAGTGCTACTACTGAATAACATAAGATATGAAAAATCTGTCTCTCTTTGTCCCTGTTTACATGGTCGTGGGCTCTCCGAGCATCTCTCTCTCACCGCCCACGTTTGGTGCTCTGGAACCGTGTGTGCGGCTGTTGGCCAAGGGCAGGCAATGGAAGGAAGAAGGCCAAATTTATTTCATTCTCTCTCTCTGCTTCTCTCCCGGCTGTGGATCTCTCTCTGGATCTCACCCCCCAACCCACTCTTACAGCCTAGTTAAATCCTCCCAGCATGAGGGGGTTGGGGTGTACACATAGGTGTGGTCTCAAAATCCATAGGGGTAAAGTTCTTCCCTCAGGGCATGCTGCTTCTAGGACAAATTCTCCTTCAGCAGGACCATCCACCCAAGGGCAGAGTCCCATGAGTGTGTTTCTCCTCTCCTCGTCAAGCAAACATATAAGCATTCATAATATTAATCATTTTGTATGGACACAATAAGAAATGCGTTAAGTTTATAGAATTGTTCTCCTGGGGCCATCTCGATCTCAGACTACAGTGCTCAGGCCAGATTAGTCTTTCCTATCCCTAGACTAGGGTCCTAGTCTCATCATTACTTTTGGATCATGACAGCATTTGTCCATGATCAAGCTCTTAACTTACAGTTAAGCATTAGGCAATTTGGCCAGGCTCATCTCGATCAGGGTTGCAAACAACCCACCGCTTGGCCTGGACCCATCCCGTCCCTCGCTGGGACCCTGCTTTGGGGTGCTAGGAACTGAGGGCAACTGAGGCTTAAGTGGAGAAAACAGATGCCCGGGAGGGAATAATATTCGAAGCCAATTAATTCCCAAGTTACAAAAGCATAATATTGTCTTCTTGTGTCTAGACAAAAAGGACATTGCTTTAAAGTAAATTATTCAAAAGGCATAAGGAGAGGAAAAAGGCAATAATAACTTATAAATTCAGTGTCCTAGGAAGGTCTTAACTTACAAATTAGCAGAGTCAGATTAGGAGGAAAATCTGATTAACTGTTTTGGGAAAGAGAGCATAGAGAAGTGATTACAGCTAAACAAAGGAATGGGAGTGACTCAGGAGCACCTTAGTGGGTGTGACCTGGATGAACCTAAACTCCTTGTGGCAAGGGGGGATAGTACAAAGCAATGTCATCCTACAGTTGGAGTTGACATCTTGTGGAAGTTCAGTATAATTCACTTAAGGCATGCAGATCCAATAATTAAAAGAGATCTGGAATAACACTACACAGGGAAAGGAGTTCAGAAATCACAACAAAAACATGGCAGAGAGTCGTTAAAAAAACTGGAGAATAACTACCAGTATTTTTTTTTAAGTTTCACTATCATTTTCTGAGTTCTCAAAGCTTAGATTTTATTGTCTTACTTGTAAGAGACGTTGTACTAGAACTTTCAGTAATTGACTCTAATCCTCAATGACATTCATTCTAGTAATGTGTATTCTCAAGTAGATATAACTATTACAACCTGCTGATGGTTCCAATTTTTTTCACTATTACTATGATCCTCTTTTCAGAGAATTTATAACATTGACTTAGATATCTCCATTCATGTAGTTCATCCATATCTGAAATACAATATGAGCTTTCATTTACTTAAAAAGTTAACCAGCCCTGACTATGTTCAGGGCCTACTCCTGGCTCTCTGCTCAGGTCTCAGTCCTGATGAGGCTGGAGGACTCTAAGTGTTGCCAGGACTGAACTGGACAGTCTGAATACAATCCAAGGGCCTCACCTGATTTACTCTCTCTCCTGCTGTGTTATGCCATTTTATTTTATTTATTTATTTATTTTTGCTTTTGGGGTCACACCCGGCCATACTCAGAGGTTACTTCTGGATCTGCACTCAGGAATCACTCCTGGCGGAGCTCAAGGGACCATATGGGACGCTGGGAATCGAACCCAGGTCAGCCGCGTGCAAGGCAAATGCCCTACCCGCTATACTATCGCTCCAGCCCCTATTATGCCATTTTAAGTAATCTTATTTATTTCTTTGTTAGCACATAACTTCAAACTCCTAAACTACTTACAGATACATAAATAATTTTCACTATCTGTGAATCAAATCATTGTCATATTTCTTTACATGTTAATTGTTCTGGTTTACTGAACAAGCTAAAATTCCTAGAAACAGAAATAACTCATTTCTTTCTAACTTTTAATAAGCATAGTATGGAACTTGCTATGTAAAACAAATACTGATTGTAATATAAAATTACACAAATATGAATCCAAATGTGGAAAGTGAATAATCTGGCAAGATTCCATTTGAAAACACTGAATTTTAGTAACAGATCAATCACAATGAATCAATCACAATATCCCGTTAATCACCGATTTCTCAGGAGAGCTCAGTAACATCTCATTTGGTCCTTTCCCTGAGATCTTAGAAGTCTATCTCGACTTGGCCCTCCTAACGATGTTGCACTGGGGGCTCTTCAGGGTCAGGGGAATGAGATCCAGCTTGTTACTGGACTTTGCATATGAATACACCATGGGATGCTTGCAAGGCTGTCCCATGGGGGCAGGAAACTCTCAGAAGATTGCCAGTTTCTCCTAGAGGGAGAAGTAGGCTAAAGATATATAGAAACAGATATAAAGATATAAAGTACTTTATATAAAGATATAAAGTAACAGATATAGAAATATATATTTCTATTCATATATATGTAAATTTATATTTATATATTATATATAAAAATAAAATCCCTTTATTTTTATTGATGATACATTATGAATGTGATTAGTAGTATTCTCCAGCTCCTATGAAAAGTGGTATTTGTTACTGTAGGTCAGTACAAGCCCATTACATAAACACCATATCTGAAATTAATATTCATATTAAGTCATATTGAATACTTATAAAATCACTTGCAATGTTTCATCTATAATCACTAGATAAACATCTGCAGTCACTACATAAAGATTAAAAAGAGAGGCTGGAGCAATAGTACAGTGGGTAGGGCGTTTGCCTTGCATGTGGCCCACCGGGTTCGATTCCCAGCATCCCATATGGTCCACTGAGCACTGCCAGGGGTAATTCCTAAGTGCCAAGCTAGGAGTAACCACTGAGCATCACCGGGTGTGACCCAAAAAAAGCAAAAAGCAAAAAAAAAGATCTAAAATGAAAATTCTTAATATAATATCCCATCTTGTACTTTCTTAGTGTTCTGCAAAAGATGAATACGAGGCTTATGAACATGGAACATAATCTAGGAGTAGTGTGCAAAGTAGTACTCAATTTTCATGTAAAACTTGACCTCTGTGGGATAGAAAAGAGAAAGGAGGGATATGAGGGGAAACATAAACTCTAAAAATTCTTTGTGACAATGATGTAGAAAAGCATCTTCCAAGATGGACTAATAGCGAAAACTTTTATGAACACAAAAGAAAATTACTACATCAAGAGTGACTAAATAATGGGGCTGGAGCAATAGTACAGCGGGTAGAGCATTTGCTTTGCACACAGCTGACCTGAGTTCTATCCCCAGTATCCCATATGGTCCCCTGAGCACTGCCAGGAGTAATTCCTGAGTGCGGAGACAGGAGTAACCCCTGTGCATCGCTGGGTGTGACCCCAAAAAAAAAAAAAAAGAGTGACTAAATAGTACGAATAGTTGTGCCTGTCATTCTATTTATCAAAATTGTTTTGACCAATAATAACTGTCTTTAAGGTTTTTTTCTTTCATAATTAAAGCAATTATAATGTTTCTTTTGAAGAAAGAAGATCAGTCTCTCAGATTCCACAGAATTTTCAAAATTAGCAGGTTTTATATTTACAAGTTTTCTTAAACATATATTTTATGTGGGCATAAATATTAATATGCTACTGCATCATTTCTAAGGAATACTAGGAGATTCATCTTTAAAAATATTTATTTGCTTAATTATACTGCATCAAAAAATGATGATACATCAGAAATATGACATGCAGTCATCAAAAATAATTATATAAGGAGGCCACGTAAGGTAATACTCTTTAAATGAAAAAAATAAAGATATTGTCAGCCAAATTTCATTATTAGTTAATTCCACAGGACTCTCTGGCAAAATCAACTGCTCATGTGGAACATCTATTAACTTTAGCAGGTGTTATGCATAACTAGCTTAGGGCAGATTCTGGTCCACAGAGTGCAAGTATAACTCTTAAATTGATAAACCCAAGTGCAACTCCTTGCCATATTAAGAGGGATTTATCAAAATTAATTAGAAATTTCATAAAAGGGCTCCAGAGCCCAAAGAATTGATTTCTTTTCCCCTAGTTCAAATCAAATGGTGTATGCATATAGTATTTTTACAGGGAAAAATATATAATTTATTTCTAAGCAGTAATGTATTTCTATTCCTATCTGACCATAAAGTTTTCCAAAGAGAATCTGAGTTAGAAATTGCTTAGAATTTTAGGCTTTAATTGCCCCACAGTTTCAGTGTCACTTATATGAGTTTCCAATCCATCTCACTACCCGGTGTATAGCTTAGCCTCTTAGATTTATTAAAGTAGTTTTGCTCAAACCTAAAAAGTCAGAATATAGTATGCAGGAAGTTGAGCAGATTTTTCTATATGCTTAATCTTCATGTTTACTCCTTAGAAAATTAATAATATTTGTTATAAAGATGTGTTTGTATATAAACATATGCAGAAGAACAAATATATAATAAAATACTTTTAGTTTTCCTTTTGGGGTCAAATCTTATGGTATTTGGAGAACCATGAAGTGCTGGGGATCAAACACAAAGATTCTGAATGCAAACCAAAACTTTAGCTCTTTAATCTATGTCTCTGGCTAAAAAGATTTTACAAGTATCAAGGCAACTATATCTGCTATATTTTTTACTATATTTAAATTCATGCTTATATGTCATTTCTAGTAATTTTTTAAAAATCTTCTAACATAGAATCAGTTAACAACCATATATATATCAACCAACAAAATGTTATAAGGGTTATATATACATTTATATATATATGTATACATACATATGAACTCACACATATGATCTAATATATGTCATCAGGTAAACTGGAACGTAATGTCCCTGTGATATTTATAAAATATCAAAGAGGAATCTGATATGTTTGGAGTTAGTAAGAAAAGAGAAATATAAAACATAACTTTTTTTCCCTAGAAACTTAAAAACAAACAGGAAAATAACCCATGCATAAGGAAAACTTGATTTTGATGCTTTTTGTTACTACAAGGTGAAAAGAAAATCTTCTGTAGCCATAAGTTTATGCACGTGAGTATAGGGAAGCTCAATACAAGTTTCCCTACCATACTTAAATTGTATTAATTTGAGATATACATTATTATTTCCTACTTTATAAATTTTGCTTACTTTGAATTATCTATAATATACAAAATGGTTTAACAGGTTAACTTGAGAAACTATTTCTAAATCTAAACTTAAAAATAGAAGATTAAAGAGTGCCTTTCAATATTTGTTATTTTTCCTAGTATTTATAGATTTAACTTACAAAAATAATTGCAACCTAGTTTTTTGAGTTTTTAAATTAATCGTCTAATATATTTGGAACTGTTATGTATTAGTGTTAACTGTTTTTAGCTGGAAAGAAGAACTGAGTTACTCTTTAATGATAAAAAAAATCCATGATTATTTTGCATTTTTAAAAAGTGCATACAAATCTTTTAATCTCTGCCTACACCCATCAGAACAATTGCCTTCCAATGTAATTATATTCAAAATGCAAGCGAGATAATAAGTATCTTGGAATTTAACTTGATAAATATTCATTTGCCTTATAGGGAAAAGAAATGAACATTCTCACATAATTATCTGCATATTTTTAAACCATGCTTTTATTGAGATTTTTTAGGTATATTTGATGTATGCAAATCTGCTCATTTATAAGGTAAGGAGGTAAGGATCCTGGAAATTTTGATCAATCAGAAATATCCATTCCCACCCTGCCCTCCTTTCTGGGGAATAGGTTAGCTAATTACAAAGAGAAATTATTCCTTCCTCCCCACACCAATTCTTTGTTTTAGTGAATCTAACCTAATCAAATTCTTACTTCTAACACTAGACTTACCTTAGTTGCTATAGAAAAATCTTGGTTGAATTTTCTTTCTTTCTTATCCTTTTTTCTATTTTTTTTTAACTCTATAGTCAACAAATTCAGACACTGGTGAGAGAAAGCTGTCTCAGTTTAGGAGATGACGCAGGGAATAGACACAGTTTCTTTATAGCAACTAGCTTCACAAACTGGGAGTAAGACTCTGAGATTCCGGGCTAAGACACAGTGCTCATTCTCTGACGTTGCTTAACTGCTAAATCCCAGTTTATGCTCATTACCAGTGGGGTTAAGACTTGGCATATGCCCGCCACAGAGGCGGGGTGGAGTGGGGGGATGGAAATGGGGGGGTGGGAGGGATACTGGTTTCATTGGTGGTGGAGAACGGATACTGGTGGAGGGATGGGCTCTTAAACATTGCATGAGGGAAAAACAAGAACAAAAATGTGTTAATCTGTAACTGTACCCTCACTGTGACTCACTATAAAATAAAAAAATAATAAATAAATAAATAATATGGAATGGAAACAAAAAAAAGAGAAGAAAAGGATGATGCTATGTCATTTAATATCATTCTTAACAAATATGTCTAAGAAATAAAACTTGTTTTGCACAATTAAAAAAAAAAGACTTGGCATATGGTAACTCACATTATATCCTTTAAGTATCAACAGTTTGCATATTGTGTGTGTCCTATGATCAGAGATTATTGCCCAAGCAACCCTAGAATATTCATATATTTTGCCTACAATATTACAGAGACGGTTTTTATGACTAAGAACATAAAATGGAGGGCAGGAGAGAGAGGAGATTAGGCCTTGTAAGCAGCTGGCCCCGGGTTCAAACCCTAGTCTCTGAACTCAGGCCTTACCTGGAGTGATCCCTAAGTGCAGAGCCAGGAGTAAGCCCTGAGCACTGCTTGGTGTGGCTCCAAATCTAAAACATGCAAGTCTGTGTGTACACGCACTATATTGAATATAGCTTCAAGTTAAATTATTTTCAATAATTTTACCTAAGTGAATTGGCTTTATATCATTATATTTATTATTATACAATTTCTTTCAAACTATGAAAACATAATTTCATGAGGTAAAGAGATAGGGTTAAGGGGCATACTTCATCTCCCACTGAACCTCTATGCAAATTCCCAGCACCATGAATAGTCCTCTGAGCACTGCCAGAGTCACTCTAGAACAGAGCCAGGAATAGCCTCAGAAGTACTACTGGGTGTGGCCCAACACTCCCACAAACTAATGGTATTAAAAAAGAAAATGTTATTCATGGAAATAAATAATTTACTTTCAGATTCCTGTACCATCGCTTTTTATAAATCCTTTAATTGCCTTTTTTCGCTACAGTTTTATATTTATTTTACTGTCCCTTCAGAGTTGTGATGTATAACCTTTAAAGTACTACCTAATTTTTTTTCTTTTGTTTTAGGGGCACCCCTGGAGGTGCTCAGGAATTACTTTTGACTCTGTGCTCAAGGATCACTCCTAGCATTGCCTAAGAGACCATGTAAGTTGCCAGAAATGGAACACAGGTTAGCTGCATGCAAGGCAAGTGCCCTACCCACTGTATGACCAGTTCTGTTTCAGACTAAGTTTTAACAGAGTTACTATAGTCAGACTTAGGGTAGCCAGATTTGACATGGCATGATTAAAATTATGTTTATGCATGAATTGTATTTTAAAATATGAAATTAGTCTGATTAAAATAAGTTAACTTAAGTAGTACCTGCATACATTAGTTAACAATTTTAGATTCCAACGAATACAGAATATATATTATATTATATCTTTTTTGTTAGGCTCTTCTTTTTTTTTTTTTTTTGGAAGAGAAAGGTGGGACAGATTCTTTTCAGTTAGCAGGATTTCACTGTGACACTTAAATACTCTTATTCTGAGTGGATAGAAAACTAGTCCCAGAAAGAGGATTCACACCCGCCCCTATTATAAAGTGTCTGATTTTAGAGGCTTGACTCTCAAATTCCAAGCTTAAGCTTCGAGATAGTTGGCTTTTCCTTTTAATGAAAAAGTCCTTAGAAGACTTGTTTGTAGTGGTGGTGAAAAGCAGATTGGACTAAAATACTTTATTCTTGCAGAGCTGAGATCAGCACATGCATTACTCTATCCACCTATCCAGAAAATGATATGTCACACTCAGTTCTGCAACTGAATAACATCTTCCCCTTTTACCCCATTCCCTTCTCTCCCTCATGGTCCCCAAAGCACCTGAACAGGTTTCAAGCTCCTTTTTTTTTTCTCTCTTTTTTTTTAATCAAACTCTGAAGTCTCTGTGTTTTGGTCAAACCCTCAGCACCTAATGAGCCTGAAAAGAGGAACTGTAATGCCAGGTCAAGATAAATGGAAATATTTTCAGACCACAAATTCCAGTCCAAAGAAATGCTACAAGGGAACAAAAGTGTCTTTAAATTGATAATCTTCAGGGTAGAAAAGAATGTACTTCAAGCATTAGATTTTATTTCTACTACAACTTGGATTTTCTTCATTTTTGTTCCGACATTTTTACAGTCTGCAGTGACATCTGCTTGTTGTAGTGTAACAATGGTTTCTGAACTGATTGCCTAAATCACACAAGCCAGGTATTGCTTTCCTTTGCTTTCAAGAAATCTGGCAGGAGTCAGGTAAATCTCCTGAGACTGCTGTTGTATTACCATTATTATTATTGTTGGTTTATGTTAAAAGCCATATCTTTCAAAGAATGCACAGAAAAGACAAGATGTACAAATTTTTGCTAGAAAAACATAGAAGATGGCTTTTTGAAACATGAAATCTTGCTTAAACATTTATATTTGACATAAAGCTTTTAAAGTTTTGTTTTAAAGCTCTTTTAGCATCCACTTTGAAGAAATGTGACAAGCAGTGAAGCACGTACGCAGAGAATGAGAAAAAAAAATAATTCTGAATCTCACCATCCAGAGACAGTCACAAGCTATCTTATTTCTATGCTTCAAAACTTGCAACCAAATTTTATTCTCCCACATGGATTTTCTCGTTCTTTAAAGAAATTATATTTGAAACATCTGTGCTATGCAGATAATTTAGTGTATTGGTAAAAAGTAAGAATTTTGGAAGACATCACATTTGATCCTAATTATAATATCAGAAGGTTTTCTCCCTTTCTGAAAAAAGAAAAAATTAGAATTTCTTAATAAGAATTATTTCCTACAAGAAAATTCCCTCATATTGATAATAAACTCTATTGTTTGGTAGTTTTATATTTCACTCTCTATAACATAGAATGTTCACTTCCTTTTCCCTATGATTCAGCCATATAAGTCCATGTTACATAATTCTCATACCATTATGTTAATAACAAGTTGAAACAACCATCAAACATTCTAATCCCCTTGGCACCTACCAGTTATTTTTATTCTGAAAAGAATTTTTTTTTTATGTGTGTTAGGGAGGATCCTTCAAACAATATGAGAAACTCAGGAACCAGATGTCGTACCTCTTTTTTGTGACTAGGATATTTGTGTGCTTAAAAGAAAATTAAACAACTCAAAACAAAACACTGCAGAACTCCTGGGAGCTGCTGCAGGAAAGGTCCATGTGCCACCTTCAATATCCAGACGGATGCTTCGATTACAGGCACCAGTTATTGATGACTCTGGACAGAGTCAAGATGGGCAGCGCGCGGATGCATTACTCAGAAATGGTCATCATCCCCAACCAGCAAGACCACGCTCCCTGAGGCTTTGCATTTGCAGCTCTCTGCTTGGAGCACTCTTTTCACAGAGAATCACATTTCTTACTTCCCTCAGCTCTGAAGGTCTTTTCTCAAAGGCCACTTTATTAGAAAGATTTTCCCATCAACCCTAGAAAATGTTGGTTCAAAACTTATGAATCACTTCTATCTACCCTAGCCACCATCCTTGCAATTATTTTCGCCTAATCATTCAATATAAGTAAATATTCGTCATCACCATTGTTGCATCAATACAAATCTTTAAAGTCAAAGTATTTGTCTCTGCTATTCAATGCTATATGCTCGCAGACTCAAAGGGAGTCTTAAATGCAATTATTAGTCTAGAAAGGACTGGCGAAATAAATTAAATTTTATGTCTCAATCTTCTGAATATATATGTACAGTTCACCTGAAAACATTGCTACCAAAAGTGCTAAATATATTCTTCCTCTTATTACCATAAGTAAAATTAGGATTATCTATAACGTTACCCACAAATCTATAACGTTACCTTTTACGCTATTCAGATGAGATAAATTCTAGAAAATAATTCTACGTGTATTTCACATTTTATAAATGTCACCTATAT
The DNA here is from genome assembly GCF_027595985.1 of Sorex araneus. NCBI lineage: Eukaryota > Metazoa > Chordata > Mammalia > Eulipotyphla > Soricidae > Sorex > Sorex araneus. The sequence goes on along the minus strand of NC_073303.1, from coordinate 169,410,074 downwards.
AATGAGGTATATATTTGGAAAAATCACTCAATAACTTAGAATGGTACTTTGAGAAATTTAATGTGAATTTTCCAGTAATTTTCATTTATTCATTATACTTCCTTCTTCCAATATTAGTGGGTCATTCATCAATTGAATGGACTGCCTTTAAAGTCTGTATTAGTGGCCGGAGAGGTAGCACAGAGTATATGCATTTGCTTGCATGCAGCTAACACAGGCTTAATCCTTATCACCTGAGATGGTCCCTGAGCACTACCAGGAGTAATCTAAGAGCACAGAGCAAGAAGTAAGCACTGAGTACCTATGGGTATGACTCCAAAACAACAAATCTAAACTATGAGTACCAATCAGTTACTATTAGATACAACACAGAAAGGGGGGGAAGTAACAATGATCATATAACAAGAGTTATTCTGTAAAGAATTAAGGTATGATAGTCACTGAAGTAAATACACACAGACACTTAGAAGCAGAAGCAGACACCCCAAGCTCCATGACTTTATTTTACTTTATTTTACTTTAAAACATCACACAAGGTAATGCTATCGTTTTACCCATTTCATAACTGATAAAACTATAGTTGAACATTGTAGTAAGTGAGTTCAGTTCCATCTCTTAAATCAGGAACATGAGATAGGGTGATGACTAGAATACAAATGATGAAAAAAAAAAGAATACAAATGATGAATTTCTTAAATTTACATTATCTTGTTGAAAACATATTAAGTGATGAATGTACATTAATTCACTTAATGTATCAATAGTTTCTAGGATATAGTAGGCATATTAGAGATGAAACTGAAAATTTATTTGCATTCATTCTTATTAACAAAATTCATGTCCTTTTTTTTCTGTTCTTCCTGCTGCACCTTACGTAAGTCTAAAAGGAAGAGGATTTTCATTTAGTCGCACACTCACGGGTTTATGGACTGACTAGGAAACCAGGAGAAGAATCAGTAATTTTTGTTATGTAATGCTCTCTTCCCTGCCTCACTGATATTTCTCTACTATATTGCAGCATGACAAAATGCTTTCAAAATTTCATCATGGATCATAATATCTGCCTTTCACAACTGCTGAGAAAAATTCATAACCATGATGGAGTCAAAGGAACAACTACTACGTGTCCTATATTGCCATTCTATTCCTAAACTTCCAAGAGAAAAAATATTGTTCTGACCTGGTTGCAATCATACTGTTCATTGCAATTAGATTTGTACTGACTTTTTCAAGTGAAAACTACACACTTCAGAAAATATTATTTTTAGAACCACATATTATTATGAATGGTTAACTGACCTCAGATAGATGTTTAAAGCTTAGTGAATTTGAAATATTCTGTGAAATTATTTCAGATCTGGGCATCATTAAATAATTCATGAATTGATTTAATAATTACCTTATAAATATGAATATTCATGGTGTATATGATGGAGAGAAAAGAATTACTGAGAATAGCACAAAACCCCTGGTAAATGTAGATAATTCTTAGAAGTAAAACATTAATTCTTTTATAATTAAACTATTTTATAATCAATAATATTATATATGTTTAGATTTTGGCATGATCAATAGCATATATCAGAATATCTATCCCTATCATATGTATATCCATTATCAATTTAAATTATATGATAAAAAGAGAAATTTAAATATTATTCTATCTAACTCTAATTATTTTATCTAACTCCTAAACTTTTTGAAATAAAATATTATATTTTAAGTATCTGATTTTTCTAAAATGTAACAAACAATAGCTATAAATGCATATTTGTGCATGTTGTACACACAGTTATAATACAAAATATAAAACAAAGACTTCATTGTTCATTAATGCAATTGTGAAAGTATTGAACAATAAAAGTCTGTATGTGATTTTATTGACATATAGTAACAAACTTTTGCTGATGCTATTTTGGTTTGAGGGTCACAGCTGACAGTGTTCAGGGCATACTCATGGCTTTGTGCTCAGAGACTACTCCTGGCAGAGTTCAAGAGACCAAATGTGGTCCCTGAGGTTTGAACCCTGGACCTTGCATATGACCTACTGATGTTCTATCTCTCCTGACCCTAGAATGTTTTTTCTTCTAATTTAATTAAGTATAAACATATAGAAATTTAAGACACTTTGAGAAGCTGTAAGTGGAAAAACACAATAATCAATATCACCCATGTAAAACCATTACAGATCTGTAACTACTCATTAACTGAACTGGATCATATGGTAAAACTTGGAAGGAGCTGGACTCTGTCTGGAGTGCTCGTACAATGGGTTAAATGCTTCCCTTGCATGTAGTAGAGTTGGATTTGATCCCTGGCGCCACATAAGGTCTGCCAAACCCAGCTAAGAGTGATCCCTTAGTACAGATTCAGATTCAGTATGTTCTCATACCATTATATTAATAACAAATTGAAACAACCATCAAACATTCTAATCCCCTTGGCATCTACCAGTTATTTTTATTCTGAAAAGAGATTTTTGTGTGTGTGTGTTAGGGAGAATCCTTCAAACAATATGAGAAACTCAGGAACGAGATGTCCCACCTCTTTTTGTGACTAGGATATTTGTATTCTTAAAAGAAAATTAAACAACTAAAAATAAAACACTTCAGAACCCCTGGGAGCTGCTGCAGGAAAGGTCCATGTGCCACCTTCAATATCCAAAGGGATGCTTCAATACTTAGGGTATGGCCCCGGAACCAAGCCCCAACCCCCCCCACACACACACAGGCACCTTGAAAGAATCATAGGTATGTACAAATTGGAATTTTGTTGCAGACTAGCACCACATAGTCAATTAAGTTCAAAATGAGACTACAAACTCTATATAGCTGGGTTTTGTTTTTTTTTTTTTGTCACATACTCCAAAACCTTGATTTTTTTCCCTTGACTCAAAACTCCAAAGCACCTGGGTGCTGGAGATACTTCAGTGGTCAAGGCAAATGCCTAGAAAGCACTAGAATTTGATTCTGATCATTACCTGGTCCCCTGTTGGTATAGCTCTGCTGGGTATCTTCATGCCTAGTGAAGCATCCTTAAGCCCTTGCTTGAATCAATGCCCCGTTGGCTAAAACGCCCTGGTGGGGCTCCTAGACCAGCTGACCACCAACTGGAAGCAAATCCCTTACCCTCATTCCCCCCAAAAGTATTTTAACTTTTAGTTAAAATTTTAGTTTTAAAACTTTTAGTTTAAAATTCTCATTTTAAAACACTTCAAAGTCATCGAGAAAGTAATTTTAGATGGCAGATACAAAAACCTGGTTTTATGTTAGCTCCATAACTTGTATGACGTGACTCAAAGGCTTTTATTTTCATTAAGAAACTTGCTAACTTTATTGTACTTTTATCTTTATAAAATTTATTTCAAAGCTAATCTGGCCTTTGTTTATTTTGTTAATAACCTTAAAACTTGTAAACATTTTATGACATTTTGTGTTTATCAATTATTATTTCTGAAATTACATTATTATAAAATAAGTATGATATTCTAAATATGTACTAACAAAAATCATAATGATGTGGCTATATTTAAACTATGCAGTCATTAAATAAGATAGAACAAAACAAGAATGAGCTGGATTTCAGCATTGTAAAGATATTATAACAAGGGTATAATTTCCTTTTGTCAATTTCCAGGAAGAATTAAGTCATTTGAGATAGCAAGAGAATTGTGAGTTCTCTAAAAATGGTATAAATCACTGTATTATCCAGTGCTTATGAAATGACCTTTTGTACTAAGAACCTAAATATAGTATTCATGTAAAAAGCATTCATCCAAAACTAATCTGAAAATATATTTAATGGTGCTCAAAATGTCTTTGCTCATTCTTCAAGTTTTTCTTTGAAATTCAGTTGGGCAAAATTTATTTAAATAACTTATAAATCAGGAAAGAATTTATTTAAACAACATATGCATGTATTAAAGAGCCCCCTTTTATTTTAAAGCTTGACCTCTAAATCTCAAATTTGTTTTTACTCTGAAAGCAAATTATATACAAATTACCCAAAATTGGGTTTAATTTTAGTGAATATGTATAAAACACTAAGAAATATTCTGTGATTTTATTGTTCAATTTAAGTGTTTATTAACTTTGTCATTAAGTCAGGGTTTTGTTTTTTTCTTTTCTTTTTTTTTTTTTGCTTCCATTATTTGGTCCCCTAGGAAGCCAGTTTAGAATTTGCATGATTTTAACGTGAGTAAATTCTCCAGAATTAGTTATGGCAAATGATTCATCTAGGAGAATAGATATAGAAATGAGAGATTTTCAGAGTCTGAGAGCAAATTTGAACAAGTTGGATAAAAGAGAAAGAGGTGAATAAAAGACTATAAAAAAATAAAACTTTCAAGATTTAGTAATTCAGTGAGTAAAGCCAGTATAATTTACAACTAAATATAAATAGGATGTTTTCTGTATCTACAAAAGAGAACCATTGACAGTTTGTTGTTGTTTTTTTTTTAAGCTGCTTAAGAATATATAAAGGAAGTCTCTACAATAATGTTTAAAAAAGATATATTTCTCTAGTAAAAGCAATTGAGAAATAAGGAACACCACTGGGAATTCTATACACCCTTTAAAATTCCCTTGCAATTTCTTAGCATCCAGATATGTCATATACAATGATTCAAAAGTCACATATCTAGATATCTATCTTTCCAGATTCCAGTTTCCCAATTGTGTTTTCCTCCCTGAGTAATTTGGATGATTTTTCCTCTCAGAAAATAAATCACTTTTTATAAATGTCTCAAAGCTTGGCCAAGAATGATGAGAAAGCTCTGGCTCTTCTATCAAGGAAGCTTTGTTTCATTTCTCTTTTCACCTGGGTCACTGGCCTGAGGTCTGCAACAATGAATTTTTTCTTTTCTATCTGATGGACTTAAAAAAAAAAATGACAGAAAGCTTCTGGGATCCAGAAACACATATTATATACCTAAATGTTCATATATACAATCATCTAAAAAAATGGTGTAGATGTACATACAGGTACACTATTTGATTCGTAGTTAATTCATTTAGTTCAGAGATTAAAATTTTGCTCACATGTATTTTACTGCAATTGCTTCTAATTAGAATAATTACCATGGCCCCATTAAAGTTAGGTGATGTGTTTTCTAGATGACTTTTATTCTCAATTATGGATTTAAAAAACATATCAAGCAAAATTTCCTTCACAATTACATTTCTAACAGTTACAAATTTTAAGTATATTTTTGTTATAAAACAACATTATGTGTCATGATTTCTGCTTTGCTTCTACTTTTAAAATATCTTCTTGGGACTAGAGAGCGGATAGGGTATTTTGCTTGCACATCGCTGACTTGGGTCGATCCTCTGTGCCCTACATGGTCCCTAAGCCCTACATGGAGTGATCCCTTTAAACACAAAACCAGGAGAATGCTCTAAGAAGCACTGGGTGCGACTCACCAAAATAAAAAATAAATAATGAAATGTTTTTTTCTCAGTCTCTTTTGTAAACCATGGATTAGAAGTTACTTTTATATTATTATCAAGAAACCACTGAATATGTGAGGCAGGGGGGGTGTGAGGTAAATATAATATTTATTTATTATTGCAGAGAAAAACCTTATTAGCTAAATTTCTTTAATTTTACTTATGTTTATAATGCAAGTAATGTAAATAATTTTCCATTATGATGCTAGCTGGTTGGGAATTCTGTTACTAACTTTCTAACTCCTAGTATGTAGAATAGGCCTGTGCTTATAGATGGCATAATGCATGTTACATTCTTGAATAAATTCTTAAAAGAAAATAAGTATATAGGGGATAAAATAAAATAAGCTATCTGTTGCTCTGATTTCTCCATCCTCTCTTTGATATGATGAGTCTGAGAGCAGATTGAGGGTATATGTATGAATGTGTGCAAGTGTTTGCAACTTCTTGTTTGTAAAAGCAAACTGACTTTTACTATAGTCTCATATATCCTTTCATAATATTCACTAATTTTTATCTCTTGCACTAGACATTCATCTCCACAAGTTGTATCTACATCATTTAACTACATCATCAATTTCCTAATCATTCTTTTTGCCATTATAATTGTCTAAAAATAATTTTTCTTTCTTTTTCTAGATAATTTTTCAAACTATTCCTTTTTCCCTTACACGTGTTTAAAAACTTGTGTCTGGTAATCATTCTGAAATAAACTATAATTATATAAATTCATTAAAAACATGTTCTTGTTCTCTAGTCATCATATAATTAAGTCAAAAATTGAGATCATATTGAAATGTGTCTATATAATAGTTTTATTTATATCAATCCATATTCTAACAACAGATATCTATTAGAACTGCTGAACATGTGATGCTTGTTCTAGTCTTTCTTTACTTAACCAAGTAAAGAAAGTGCAAGTATGGATGCTCCAGAAAAATTTCAATTCTTGGGTTAGAGAGATAGTATAGAAGGTGGGCACTTGCTTTGCATGAGGAAAAGTACTGTATATGTCCTTGAGCTCTGCTGGAGATGAACCCTGACCACAGAGGAAGGAGAAAGCTCTGAGCACTGCTGGGTGTGACCAAAACAAATAGATAATTAGATGCCTTAACTCTAATACCACTTGAGCTGTATGCCTCTTTTTTTGATCAACTTCCCTTTAGATACTTTCAAATATTTTTAGATACTCTCAGCTAGTCATTTCACAATGTCCCAGTATTAGTCCTTTCTTTGTGTGTTCAACTGAGCTATGTCTGTACTTTTAGCAATCAGTCTATTTGTTAGGTCTTAGAGATGATAAATTTCATGTATTGCATAATTATAAAAAGTATAGCACAGTGGGTAGGGCGTTTGCCTTGCATGCAGCTGTCCCGGGTTCAATTCCTCCGTCCCTCTCAGAGAGCCCGGCAAGCTACTGAGACTATCCCACCTGCACAGCAGAGCCTGGCAAGCTACTCATGGCATATCTGATATGCCAAAAACAGTAACAAGTCTCACAATGGAGACGTTACTGGCACCTGTTCGAGCAAATCGAACAACAGAACAAGAGTGTTCTACAGTACTACAGTGCTACAGGTACAACATATATTCACAAATATAAACATACAAGGGCAAGTTACATGTCTGTTTACTGTTTAAAATGCATTTATGTTGTTATACAAAACAGAAATACACTTTATAAAATACCCATGAATTACTTAGAGCATAACATATACATTAATTTGTTTAAATCCAGGCACAAAAATACAAAGAGAAGACTAAGTAACCTGTTCCTGAGTTGATGAGGACAACTGCCTCATTCTGAGCCTTAGCCTTCCAAAATTTACATACTAAGAACTTTTAACTTATCAAACTAATATATCCAGTATATCCAGTACATCCTATGAGAATTTTTAAGACGAAAGGTATTGCCGCCTTGGTAGCAATAGAAAAGAAAATCTATGATTTTAATTTTCCACTTCAAGTAATAGACAAGAAAATTTTCATGGCTCTATTGTGAGCAAGGTGGTAAAACAAGGCATACAAGCAAGGAAGCAGAGATATTTGTTGCAAGATGCAAGATGCTTGTTGAGAAATGTGTAGTTATATTAAATGTCATAAACACACACACACACAGCATGTACACACACAGAATCCAATAGCATATCTGAATGAAAATTTCAGTGGTATGAATTTGAAGGTAGATTAAATATTCAGTTCTATTTTGTTTTCACCTAGAGATAGTAAATGCACCATTAGTTATTATTACTATCTGTGCTTTGTCAACACAGACTCAGTAAAATTATCTCATGCCATAGCGATTCATGTGTTGCTAGTCTCCACAGATTAAAAGGAAGAATATTCAGAGCATGGCCTGAAACAAAGCGAGGTAGAATCATTTACCTCATAATAGCTATCATTCAGTCTCCTGTGTATACTCTATGAGAGGGGTTAACTCTGGGCATTCATTTCTTATACTTGCCATTCCTAGGAAAGCTCAAGATGTTGTAACCATCGTAATATTTTTCCCTCGGGGCAGAAGCAGTTTTTCTAAGGAGGACAAGGATGCTTTAGGGAGGATCAAAGATTTATAATATTCATTGAAGAAACTGTTGACAAGCTCTCTAAAATTACCACCTCATAGACGATGTTCACTTTAAATGAACTGCTTGACATTTTCCCAGATGACAGCTTTCTTCATTATTCAGTATTGATGAAAATTTACTTCTCTGTCTGTCACCACAGTGATATTTATTTATGGATAGTGGGGGAAGTTTCTCAATTTCAATGAGAAAATTCAAAATGTTAACCTTTGTCCTGTATGTTTAAAGTCCTTGAAAACTTTATTTGGAATTAATTGCTAACATATTTAATGAAATATATTAATTTAATATTTGCATTTTTCTGTTGATTCTAAAGATTTATTAATATTCTATTTTGAAAGGAAAGATTATGCTTACACATAAATATATATAAATGGCTTGTAAAACACATTCTTATTGATATGTACGTTCAATGCTATATTCCTTATTGACATGCATGATGAAATACTAATTGCTTTGTAAATAGACAATTGTCATATAAGTTGTTATCAAATCAGGACCAAGAGAATGAAGGCAAATCATCTGTCAGAGGTGGAAAGCAGAAGAGTTGCATATTGAAAATATGCTAGTATATAATATTGAATATTTACTCTCAAGATTTTCCAACTTCAAGATGTAAAGTTTATGTGTGTTTTGAAAAGGATTGTGTTCACAGCTGGGACTTTTACAAGCTGAAAACTGCTAAGTATAAAGCAGTACTTTTATTTGTTAATTCATAATAGAAAATTTAATATTATAATTATGCACAAGAAATTAGTAGTGTAGAAACATGTTCAAAGGTTGCCTCTCAAATAAATATTTCCAGGGATATCTGGAATCTCTCAACTTCAAATTTAACAAAATGCACCAGAGAACTTAAAGAAAAGATAATTGCAATCCTAACAGTAAGCACCTGTTTTAAGCAGGCAAAAAATTCAAGACATTATTAAAATGTCCAACTATTTTGTTTTAAATATATTCAGTATTTTCAAAATGAATGTTTCTTTACCATTGGGTTTAAAATTGAAAAGCAATATTGTTATTTCACAGCAATTTAAGAGTGGAATTAAAAACACATACAATAATATATTATAATCCTTAAATACCACTCTTCTAATCATTTTGATCTAATGTGGTCTTTCATAATTATACTTCATTTTATTTTTAATGCACAGAAACTAGATATTTCCTTGAAATAACAACTATTAAATTATTATATTAATTTGTTTTTAAAATATTGCATCACATTACTTGATACCTGAGAGTTTAAATCATTTATATCTATCCGTTTATCGGCTACATCTATTTTTTTTTTAGAAAACAATATGCTGCAACACGTCAATTAAAGTGGAAAGAATTTAATTCAATAATGGAGTGAACTAAATGCACTTGACATCCTAATTCTTTTGTACTTTTAAATATGAATCAAAAAGGAGGAATATTCTTAAGAATTACCTGGGTGAAAAATTATCCAATATGTTGGAGAGGGAGGGCGATATTTCTATTATATTCAGAAGCATTCATATATACTTTTCTGTTACCTTTTTGAGAGAAGGAAAAATATAACTTAATACTAAAGACATATGTCTAAATTAGAAAGGGTAGGATAGGGAGAAAAAATGTTTAATTTATTCATTACCCTTGTGAGGTTAAAGAAGATTGATTGTGGTTTATTAGTCCTTTCCAATAAACACTCAAGAGTTCAGCTAACTGAAAGAAATTGATACGAGAGGGATCGATGGGCAGGAGAATACTCTAATGGGTATTCTTTGAACTTTTAATTCTCATTATGCAGCTTATGCAGCTTCTCCTTTCAAGGTCTATTTGATGGAATTCCTGTTGACAAGTGTCTCTAAAGCATTGCTGATTTAAAAAAAAATGGTTTATTGAATAGACTGGCCATATTCCAGATAAATGTATAGATATCTGCACTATAACTCAGGCAAAAACAGAGTAAAATGACAAAAACCTAAATAATATTTTTATTTCTTCTTTTTGTTTCAAATTTTTGGAATGCATTAAAGATCTCATGATAGTATTTGTTTAAAAGTGATTAATTAAGAATTGTAGCATGCTATTAGTGGCTGAATCAATCAATGAGGTGATTCTATATATCACTTATAATTCAAGTTCAGCTGTATTCAGTTTTGCGTTGTTTGTATGTTCATGCCGCTTCTTTCAAAAACACTTAGAGTAAATTACCTTTCATAATATACCTATGAACACTCAAACCTATCTTTCTATCATAAAGCCACTATGATTTTACTTAAAAATCTGTGGAGAGTAAAATAAAATTACTAAATTTGATCAGGGAAGAGTATGTTTTACAATAATAGTCAGTGCTTAAACTAATTACAGTGTGGAAGAAGGACCAGTCAGAACTCACTGCATCAAATGAATTGGGCCTGCTTCTTCTGTTTTTTAATTTAATTTTCTTCATTTTACTGTCCTTTTCTCTTCCCCTAAGCTAGAATAAAATAATTCTTTTCTCACTTTAGTTCTAAAATTTCTCCTATCCTAAAGCAGAGGTTTTCAACCTTTTGAATGCCCAATAATAAAAATTGAGAACCACTATACTAGACCACTAAGTAACAAACTACACAAAGGGCCTGATATTGGACTTCTTGTGCTAATAGATAAATTATGAAGAATTTATTTAAAAGCTACTTTAAAATTTTCCTGAGTTTACTTTTTTACCATTTTTAACATATGTATATATATATATACATACACAATACTAAATGCACATATTGCTTTAGCATAAAACAAAACTTAATCCAAAATATTTCTAAACGTATTTCCATAAAGCAAATGAGTGTTGGAAGTTGCGACTGTTAGATTCATAATGTGAACTCAAATTTATAAAAGTTGACTGTTTGTCCTAATATGAGACCAATCTTTCTTTATAGAAAAGTTGAGAGTACCATAACACAAAGTAAAGAAATTTTTTTTAAATTAGAATACAGAAATTCTCAGGTGGATAAGTGACTCATTTATTCTCCGTAGGCCTCTCACCCAAGAAATCACGTACATACTGGAAATCAGTGTGCTTTTATGGGGTCAAATAAAAACAATGTAAAAATTATTTTAAAATGTTTGGGTCTATATTAAATAGCATTGTTTCTATCAGTAATATTATTAATAATCTATTTAAAATTTAATTAGTAATACTTTAATAACTTAAAATATAAGGTTATAAAATCTATTAAAGTTCTAATAAATGTCAGATATCATAAAAATGTTATAATTATATTCAAAACCAAAACTATTTTCTGGGTACTAAGACCCAATGACACAACTTCTATCATAAATGAGCTTATATGCTTTTTCAAAAAATTTAGCTGTAGTTAAGATGTCAGTCTACTGTGTCAGTCTACAGGTTACCTGATTTAAACTGAGAAGACTATATATAAGAATCATGGGCAGAAGAGATAATATAATGGGTAAAGAGCTTGTAATGCACTGTCTTACTTAGGTTGGGTTTCTGGCATCCCATAAGGCCAAATAAGCTCTGCCAAGATTGATCCATGTGTGCAGAGCCAAGTGTGTCCCCCCTCAGACCCCCTGCCGCCAATAAAAAGAATCTTCTTTTTTGAAAATCATTAGAATATAATCATTAATTTGAATAAAGATGCAAATGTGTTAAAATAAATTCACTATTTAACAAGAAAGATTAATTTTATTTTGGGAAGGCGTTTGGGTGCCACATTGGGTGGTGCTCAGGGCTTACTCCTGGCTCTATGCTCTGGAATCACCTTAGCGGTGAAGAACAATATGCAGTAGCGGGCATTGAATCTCAGTCAGCTGCATTCAAGACAAGTGCCTTAATTGCTGCACTATCTTTTCTGCCCCAAGAAAATATGCATTAACATAGCTACATTTACTGAGTCCTGGAAGGCATGATATAATCTTTCACTAACATTTTTTAAGTCTCCCATATGTCAATGAAGCTTGCATAGTACCATATTTTATATTTTATTAAGTCCATAAATTTTATAGTATTATCACTTTAATAGTTATTAGGTTTTAACTTAAATAGGTTAGGTAATTTTTCCAAACTCATGGACTTGTTGGTGGGTGTGAGAGAGATTTTGCCACATGCAAATCTCTTTTCTAAGGCTAAAAAAATACTCATAAAAATAAGTAAAATAAGTCAGGAAAAACTTGAAACAAGGCCCAACAGGATGTAAGAAAAGTCACATCATTTTCTCTGTCATTCATATGGCAGACAATAATTAAAAAGTTTAATATAAAATGGAACTGAAGAATGCTTACATGGAGTGAAAATATTTTCAATACTGTGATAGTACTATTTAAGAATAGTAATGATACACAGAAGTCATGCTAAATTTATCAAAACATATTATAAAATCTGCCTCAGTGTAATTAAGACAGTGTGGCAATGATAAAAGAACAGGCAAATATATTAACATAAAATACTCAACTCACTTTTTTTGCATAATAATATTTTTCAACTGTTCTTTGGCAAGAAATATCTATAAAACATAAAATGGGGCATAGATAGTTCCTAACCAATAGAATTGGAACTATATAGCAAAACAAAAATGAATCCAGGCATAGACAGACCTTATATCATTCTCAAAGATTAACCAAAATATGTAATATACATAAAATGTCAATTTAAAATATATAAAATTGATAGAAGAGGCCAGGCAGTCTGGTGAGCAACGCGGCTGCAGCCGGAGAGATGCTCCGGACCCGAAACTGGGCCAACAACACCGGGGATCCAGATGAAGGAGGTAGAGCCGGTCCACCTTCTCCAGATGGAGCCCTGGCGACACTGAGCAGCAACTAACACGGCTCCGGGTTGTGGGACTGGAACACATCTGAACCGCGCGGCCGCGTTACTGAAAACATACAATCTTTTAATGGAAAACCAATTATCAAATGCTTCCTTAGTAGGGCTGTCTTTCTTGGGGGGAAACTCCAACAACAATAGTGAGTTTTGTTTTGCAATATGGAATGTAATCAAGGTAAAGAGAAAATGAAGTGAAATTCATCAGTTATACAGCTGGGGGTGGGAGGGGAGCAGGGAGTATACTGGGGATTTTGGTGGTGGAATATGGGCACTGGTGAAGGGATGGTGTTTGAATATTGTATAACTGAGACATAAACCTGAAAACTTTGTAACTTTCCACATGGTGATAAAATAAAAATTAAAAAAATAATAAAAATAAAATAAAATATATAAAATTACAATAAAATAATGTGGAATAAATTTAAATGAGTGTGGGTTTGATGATACCTTTTTAGTTATGACACTGAACAGATGATCTACAAAAGGAGTAAAATAAGCTGGCTAATCAATGTGGAAAACGTATGAAATTCTCTCCAAAAAAAAAAAAGTGAAAATAGAGATACTTTATGATCCAATAATTTTAGTCTTGATCTTCAATCCAAATCACACACACACACACACACACACACACACACACACACACACACGTGTGTGTGTATTCATTGCAGCTCATTGGCTATTTACGAAACCCAAATCTTAAAACAACCAAGGTTCAATGACACACAGTAGATTTAAATATATTTACATATTCAACAATAGAAGAGTATTTACTCAACAAAACAGAAAATCTTATTGCTATAACAGAAATGGAATTGGAGTGTATGTTATCTTAATCGAATGATCAAAGGAAGTCAGAAGAAAGGGGCCAGAACAATGTTTTCCCTGCATGAGTCCAACCCAGGTTCACTTCCTGGCACCAAAAATAAATCATATTATATATTATGGACTTCGAATAAAAATATTGTTAGATACATTATTGGGCTGGAGCTATAGCACTGTGGTTAGGGTGTTTGCCTTGCACACGACTGACCTGGGTTCGATTCCTCCGTCCCTCTTGAAAAGCCCGGCAAGCTACCAAGAGTACCTCACAGGCAAAGCAGAGCCTGACAAGCTACCTGTGGCATATCCGATATGTCAAAAACAGTAACAACAAGTCTCACAATGGAGACATTACTGGTACCCACTTGAGCAAATCGATGAACAATGGGACGACAGTGCTACAGTGCTATACATTATTAGACACATTAGGCTCAACCAATAGACCTCTTTAATGGGAGGTAAAAATAGAAATTTGGATACTCTATACAAGGTAATGGACAGTAAGCCCTTGAGAAGCTCCTTTCCTATTGTTGTAGACCTTAAATTGATCAAAGAAAATAGTCACTTTTTTTTTGTTTTTTTTTTTGCTTTTTGGGTCACACCCGGAGATGCACAGGGGTTAGTCCTGGCTCATGCACTCAGAAATTACTCCTGGCAGTGCTCAGGGCACCATAAGGGATGCTGGGAATCCAACCCGGGTTGGCCACATGCAAGGAAAATGCCCTACCCACTGTGCTATCACTCCAGCCCCAAAATAGTCACTTCTAAAAAAGAAAATCTTAGTATAAGCAGTTCTATAATGTAAAAAGTAAAAAGAAATTCCCAAGTTTGTCTGAAAAACTCTCTCTTAAGATAGTTTATTCTAGCGGGGTGGAGCGATAGCACAGAGGGTAGGGTGTTTGTCTTGCATGTGGCCAACCCGGGTTGGATTCCCAGCATCCCATATGGTCCCCTGAGCACCGCCAGAGGTGATTCCTGAGTGCATGAGCCAGGAGTGACCCCTGTGCATCGCCGGGTGTGACCTAAAAAGCAAAAAAAAAAAAAACAAAAAACCAAAAAACAGATAGTTAATTCTAACTTTATTATGCTCAACTTGTCAATAATATTGAGACACCTACAAGATTTGAAATATGAAAATATAATTCCAATATTTTTATTTCATCTAAGATTTTCTATTGTTGAACAGCCTAGACTCACTCCTAATTAGGATCAAATTAGTATTTGCTTTTCTTTCAAATAACCCTAGAAATACACATGATTCTGTAATGTCCTTAACTTGTTTTACACAACTAACAGATAGTTCAATTTTGAATATATCCGGTTTTGTTCCCGTGCTTCTGGCATTTTTCATGTCTTGGTTTCTCCAGTCCTGGGATATATATCATATATCCGTCTGATGTATTTATTATCTGACTTTCTCTGCTAAAGTGCAAGCTCCATTAAGGCAGGTACGTTTCTCTATGTTATCCCTCGAGTTATCGTCATCACCTAGGCCTTCAATTAAGAATTTATGAGTACTTAATAAATGACAAACTGGTAACATTGCATTTAAAAAAATAAAAGAATTTGAATGAATCATCATTGGCTTTTCTGAGAATTTGATAGCATATTTAGTGATCTGACTCTTGCCTCCATGTAGCAGTATATCATGATATTCATATTTCTTCCTTCTTAATCTTGGATCTCAATAATTCAGTTGTCAAACAAATACATGAGTCAATAGGACATACTGGGTTTGCTGTTAGTTCCAGGGTTTCAAATAATTATTTCTGATTCTTTATATGATTTATTGCTAGTCAAAAGCTTTCAGCCTGTTATATGTAAAATTTCTTCAGTCATTTACATAGATATATCAATAAATAACCGAGTTAAGGTGTTAGACCCTAAAATGCAGTCATCTGGACAGGTGAATTTTGAATTAATACCTGATCAAAGAGGCAATGAAAAATAAAAAATAAAAAAACGGAAAAGTTGATGGGCCCTGAATCTTTATCAGCTTCTGAAGTTAGCCTGGAGGGTTATAAGAATAATAATGAAAAAGAGCAAATAAATCTTAATATTTTAAATATATTTAAAAGAACTTTTTTACTAACCCCATAGCTAATGTCCAGATTAATACTAGCAGAAGCACTATACATTATACTTCAAAAAAATGAAAAAAAGTCAGTGTGCTTTGACAAAGAGAGATATATAGTAGTTGGTTTATGTTGCAAAACAAACCCACACCCTCAGGTATATCAAAGGTACAGTCAGTGCTTCTTAAATTTTCAAGGACATCAGAATGATGCAGAAGACATATTAAAGCACAGATTGTTGTACTGGGCATTCTGTTTGAATTTCAGATTCAGTAGATCTGACACACAGTCTGAGGTTTGCCTTTGTCTTAGGTTCCTTAGAGCAGATAATGCTGCAGATCCAGGTAACATACTGTGATTATAACTAATTTTGAGTTGTTCAACAGTCTTTCAAAAATTTAAAGGATTTAATCTTATTCTTTTCATTTAAATTTTAATTACCCCTGATGGACATCAGTAAGTGCTACAATCATGTGTTAAACACAGAGGCAGTTGAATGTAATACACTGGTCAATAGTCCTCCTTAAGAGGTTCACCTCTTGGGGGCTGGAGCGATAGCACATTGGCTAGGGCATTTGCCTTGCACGTGGCCGACCCAGGTTCAATTTCCAGCATCCCATATGGTCCCCCGTGCACCCGCAAGAGTGATTCCTGAGTGCAGAGCCAGGAGTAATCCCTGGGCATTGCTGGATGTGACCCAAAAAGCAGAAAAAAAAATTCAAAAAAAGAGGTTCACCTCTTCACAGGTAAAGGCACATTACAGGGTAACTATGCAATTTTTTCCTAGGACAATTCAGAGGATTTAACCTCTATAGATATAATATCTATATAAGAAGAATAAAGCAGCATGATGATCAAGATTGATTTTTTTTAATTTATTTCTCTAACCTGACAAGAAACACAGAAGTGAGTTAGAAAATAATTGTGAATTCAAAGTCAGAGGCAATGATGATGCTTAAAACCATCAAATATCTCATATTTCTTTATCATAAAATAGAAAGTTCTCTTTAAATGATGGTAAACATCTAAAAAACTAGGTGCATACTTACTGTAAAACTTGCTTTATTTGTTTTGCTTTACCAGTTCCACTAAATAAAAACAGTATATATATATATTTTTTTTTTCTTTGCGGGGGCAGGACTCCAACACACTATTATACTCATAACTTTACTCCTGGCTTCATACTCAGAGATCATTTCTACAAGTGCATAAGGGACCAAATGTGGTTTGGAGAAACTATGGCCACAAGTAGGGTGTGCATCTTACCCCGACTCTATCTCTTTGGTTCCAGTTATATCTTTGAAAGCCCAGGTGAATCTCTTTTAGCCTCTCATTCTCATACTAAACTTGTACTATATTTTTAGAAAGCTGAATTTTCATACTGTACACTACAGTGCTACAGAGTTTTCATACTTTTTTTTATGAATCTCAAGATGCAAATTAGCTCATATTTAATGTCTTCATGCTTGTCTGTGGATAAAAAAATTTTAGTTTGGATCATTTCAAATATGTTATAAAGAGTGTAAAATATAGCCGAAATTATGATTACTTGACATCAGATCTGTAATTGAATAAAACAGATGGATTTCAGAAAATTTAAGTTGCTCAGTTTGCTTGCAGAGGGTTACACCACACGTTAGGGGTTATTAAATGGTATCCCACTTTTTAGAAAAAAAGATGATTAGGTATACCAAGAGTGGCACACCACACTTGATGGAGTTTCAAATACAGGACTGTAGGATTAACATTGGTTTGTCCTTTCTCCCTTGCCACAGGGTGCTTAGGTTTATCGGGTTACACCCATCACAGTGCTCCTAAATCACTCCCATTCTTTAGTGTGCTTATCTGTAATTTCTCTGTGCTGTGCGCTCTTCCCCAACCGGTCAATATCCTTTCCCCCTAATTAGACTCTGTTAGCTTTTAAGGTCAGATTCTTCTAAGGACACTGAACTTGTAAGTTAATATTACCTTTATCCTCTCCTTATACCTTTTGAATAGTTTAAAGCAATATCCTTTTTGTATGGACAAAGGAAGACAGTTAATATGCTTTTGTAACTTGGGAGTTAATTGTCTCTGAACAATTAGCACTCCAGGGCATCTGCTTCCTCAATTTTATCCTCAGTTGCCCTTAGTTCCTAGCACCTAAAGCAGGGTCTCGACAAGGGACTGACTGGACCCAGGGCAAGCTGTGAGCTACACTGGCATCAAAATGGGCCAGGCCAGAGCACCTCAATAAGTTAAAAGCATGGTCATGGACAAATTCTGTTATGATCCAAAAAGTAACGATGAGATTAGGACCCTGCTATGGATAGGAAAGACTAATCTGCCCTGAGCACTGTAGTCTGAGATCAAGATGGCCCCAGGAGAGCAATTCTGTAAGCTTACTGTATCTCTTACTGTGCCCATACAAATTGATTAATATTATGAATGTTTATATGTTTGTTGGACAAGGAGAGGAGAAACACACCCATGGGATTCCACTGTTGGGTGAGTCATCTTACTGAATGAGTATCAGTCCTAGAAGCAGCTTTCCCAAAAGGTAGGACTTTACCTCTGTTGATTGTATGACAAAACCTATGTGTATGCCCCAACCCATCATGCTTTGGGATTTAAGAGGGCTGTAAGAGGGGGCTAGGGAATCCAGAGCCGGAAGGAGACTGAAGTGGGATCCAGAAAGAGAGCAAGGTAGCTTGGGGGAGGAAGAAGGAAAATCCGTAGAGAAGGGAGATGAGATTGGAATAAACGGCAATGGAGACCAATCAGCATGGCCCGTTCCTTCCTTAGCCTGCCCATCACCATCGGCCTTCCTGGGGGGGCAGAGGGGGAAGCGGTGTGAGACTACTGAACATGGGCAGCAGAGAGAGATAGAGCACTGCTGCCCTTTAGTAAATACACATCTGTCGTTCACATAAGACAACCAATCTTAAGGAGAAATATATTTTTGCATATATATGTATATATACACATATATACATATATATTTTGCATATATATGTATATATACACATATATATAAATATATATATCAATAGCACAGTGGGCAGGGCGTTTGCCTTTCACATGGCCGACCCAGGTTCGATTCCTCTGCCCCTCTCAGACAGCCTGGCCAGCTACTGAGAGTATTCCGCCTGCATGGCAGAGCCTGACAAGCTACCTGTGGTGTATTCAATATGCCAAAAAACAGTAACAGCAAGTCTCACAATGGAGACTTTGTGCCCGCTTGAGCAAATTAATGAGCAACAGGATGACAGAAATACAGATATATATATATATATATATATATATATATGCACACAAGTCTCAACCTTTAACAATATTTTACTAATCTCGTATAGAAGGGCATAATGGCTTCTGGGTGAAATACAACAACCTTCATACACTTTCCTCTAAGAAATTGTTTTTGGATCATTTTAGTGGATTATTCATAACAAGCAATGCAAAATAAATTATTTCGGTTCTGCTTTGGGGACAGGATTTGGGATTCGGGATGAAAACATTCAAAATATGGTGGTGGGAAGATATAATTATGGTGGAATTGGTGTTCAAATATTAAATTTAATCAAATATTTTGAACAACTTCCTAAAAATAAAATTAAATTAAAAACTTAAGATAAAAAGGATTATTAGAATAAGGACAATGTTCCCTTTTTCTTTTTATATGGAAAATTCAATAGTTAAAATATACCATAAAGATCATTTACTATTCCATCTGTTGAATTGTTTTTTAACAATCCTATTCACCCAGGAGCAGGATGGGAGAGAATAACGATTTAGCTAGAAGAAAGTGTGAAGACAAGAATGAAGACCTTTTTGTACTGTTATATTTCACCTAAAAGCAAATAGAGACTGACTTTTAAAATAATCTTCATGAGTGACTTGATAATTGGTTAGAGTGGTAAAAATTGGTAAGTGGTTAGAGTTTTTTAAAGATAGAATTAAAAATCTCTTTAAAAGCTACTTACACTTGGTAAAGATTTGGATAAATCTCACCAGTGACCAGAACACAACCAATATGCATGAGACTTTGAAAGCAGAGGATAAAGTCATATTGCTCTTGATAAAAAGTTCACTCTCATCCCTTTCATGAAAGCCAACTTTCTACAGGAAGGCGATTTATGTTCTGAGAGCAGATGTATAAAGAAAAGTCATGTATTTTCCCCCATTATCTCTTCTACACCATCCTCACCCATTATACTGTAAAAATAGTAAGCTTTCTGGAAGTCTTCTGAGAAAATAAATAGTATCTGAAATGATTCAGGAAAGCAATCCGACAAATGAAACCACAAAGAAAGCCAATGCTTTGTATGAAGAACATGAAGCTCTTCGGAAATTCTTTCTCTAAAACTCATGCCACTTACTGCTAAAGGCATTGAAGGGACAAGTAGAAGCTAGATAGAGATAACTGTCATTAGGTATCTTTTATTCTACATATTCTAATTGCTGTAAAAACTCCTAAAGCACATCCTTGATGGTTGAAAATGTATAGTTATTTGAAAACTTAAGATACAGTGAAACATCCTGCTTTTTTTATTTTGAGGGGAGAAATACCCAGTGGTGTTCAGGGCTTACTCCTGGCTCTGCCTTCAGGGATCACTCCAGGAAGGGCTCAGGGGACACTATGGGGTACCAGGGATTGAACCCAGGTTGGTTGTGCGCAAAGTGTGTGCCCGCCCACTGTGTTATCTCTTCAGTCCCTCTTTCCTTTATTTTTACCTTTTTTTTTTTTTTTTTGCTTTTTGGGTCACACTCAGCGATGCACAGGGGTTTCTCCTGGCTCTGCACTCAGGAATCACTCCTGGACATGCTCAGGGAACCATATGGGATGCTGGGTTTCGAACCCAGGTTGGCCCCGTGCAAGGCAAATACCCTACCCACTGTGCTATTGCTCCAGTCCCTATTTTTTTTCACATCTTAAAATGCCTATTTTTACATCTTAAAATGCCTACTTCTGTGGTCTGCTTCTCTTTCTTATCAAAAAGTGAAGATTCAGTATAGACTACATGATTATGTCTCCCAAAATTTGTATGTTAAACGTGTACGAGAGTTCCCCTAATCATATCCCTTAAGTCCTCCTAATCATTTCCATAAAGTAAGGAAAGTCTCCTGGATAAAACAAATTTAGTTTAGTTTAGGGACTGAGAATTGCAAACACAGGAAAACTGAATAGATCACCATGATTTCAATACTGTACATCAGAGGTACTTGCTTTTTGATATCACCCTATTGCCACCGCGATGTAAATGTCCTCACCTTTATGTTCAACTTGGATATTAAGTCATATGTTAAAAATAGCCTTTGTGATGGTAACCTGGTGTAAGGGGATGCCAATGCTAAATAAACAAGCCCAAACTACTCCTTGCAGGAGGTTGTGGAGGCTTCTTTGCTGTCTGGACAGTCACTGTGTCTCATTCTTTTTGACTACCGAAGGCAAAGTCGCTGATCTAACCTTTGTAGTAATCCTGCACAGAAACTTATAGCCAAAAGTGACAGTATTTGGAGGCTATGCCTCTTGGAATGACTAGATCATGGGTTATGTCATGAATTGTATTACAACCCTTATAAAATGATAGCAGAGAGATCTTTCACACATCTCTCATATGAATGCATCATCTGTGAACTAGGACATGTATTCACTGGTATTCACTGGGCCTTACCTCCCCCCCCCGCCTCTGTGTCTCTGTCTAACTGTGCAATTCTTTCTTCCCATTGTATCCATCTCCACTATCTCTCTCTCTGCTGTCTCTCCTTCAATTCATCAATCACTGTATCACTGTCATCTTGTTGTTCATCGCTTTGCTCAAGCAGGCACCAGTAACATCTACATTTGTCCCTGTCATGTGCTAGTGCAGCCCAATGGCATATTGGGTGCTCTTTCAGGATCAGGGGAATGAGGACCATCATTGTTACTGTTTCTGACATATAGTGTACACCATGGGTAGCTTGACAGGCTCTGCGGGGAGAGAGGGGGGATTGTTGAGAAAAATGGATTAATGGAATGGTTAATCATTGGTTGTCACTCTTTTTATCCTCTCACCACCCCTCCCCAACCATGCCTCCCATGGAAAGCTGATTAAAAAGTTTTTTCCAAACTTCTCGACCACCTGCAGCCCATGAGCGCAAAACAGCCTTTAGGTGGTTTTCTCTCCTAAGACCTACAACTTAATTAGCATCTTTAAATCTCCTAATATTTGCCATTCTGTATGGACACAGTAATAGACACATTTAGGCTTGTAGGTGACTCTCTTGGGAACATCTTACCACAGACACAGACTACAGTGCTCAGGCTGGATCAATCCTTCCTAACCCAAACAGGGTCCAAATCTAGTTATTACTCTTGGATCATGACAGAATTTGTCCATGACCAAGCTCTTAACTTATAGCTAAGCATTAGGGCACTTTGGCCAGGCCCATGTTGATGCCAGGGTAGCTTATAGCTCACCACTTGCCCTGGGTCCATCCAGTCCCTCGTGGGAACTCTGCTTTTCTGCTTTTGGGAATCTGGGAAGTAAGGGCAACTGAGGCTTAAGTCGAGAGCAGATGTCCAGGAGGTAAATTATCTGGAGCCAATCAACTCCCAAGCCACAGGCTTGTCTTTTTAACTGTCTCCCTGTATCCAAAAAGCAACTGCTCTGAAATAATAACCATGCAAAGGACATTATGGAGAAAAGAAAGACAATATTTACAAGTCAGAGTCTGATCAGGAGACAATGGTAATTGGCAGGTTGGGGGGCAATCAACAAACCAAGCTTTCAGTAGCCAGTGAGGAAGGGCAAACCAACCATTATCCTACAGTAATCAACCCCATGCATGATGTCCTACTGAATCATCTTGAATGGAAAGATTCTAGAAACATTTTTTCTTCATGTTGACTGATTATTTTGCATTGTCTAATATAGAAAATGAACATTTTATTGAAGTTCTAAGACTTAAAACCATTAAAAAAATCATTCAGGATATCATTTAGGATATTAGAATATCACATTAAGCTCAAGTTCTTAAAGTGAGCTCTTAGAGTCTTTCCAAATCAATTTTTTTAATATGTGTTTGTCTTGCTGGTATTACCTCTATAACGTTACAAATAACTTTTGATTCACTTTTCTATCTACTAGAAGTGATTGATTTTTGTGCTTTTTTCTTAACCAATACAAATATTTCTCTATTTTAGTTAAGAACATTTAAGATAAATTATAATAGCACAATATTGTTTACTTTTATGTAACATAAAATATTCAGGTTATTATACTAAGTATAATATATTGTATAGAGCTACGGTAGAAAACCTACCTTGAATGCAGCTGTTGAACACAGTTCCTGGCACTATACATCAAATCCACTCAACAGGAGTAAGTCCTGAGTACATGAAGTACAGCCCAAATTCCTCAGTCCCACCATCCTACTACCCTCAGCCCAACAAAGAAAATCTGAGGCCAGCAAAATAGCATAGAATGCAGGGCACTTGCCTTGAATGGAACCAACTAAGATTCTTGCCTGGTAGCCCATATGATCTTCCAAGTACTACTAGGAGTGATCCTTGAATGGAGAGCCAGGAATAAACCCTGAGCACTGCTGGGAGTGGAAAAAAGCAACCCAAAAACAAAAGACAGCAACACAAAATCTGACATAATAAAATAGAACATTTTTCCTTTTGTATATTTTCCTATTATGTGAATGCTTATAAAATTTATATGCACACATTTATTTGTATCTCTGTATATCAGTATATGTGACCATTATCTTATATACAAATTTATTACCTGCATAAATTTACATAATTAACTCAAGAGTCAATATATAAAAATATTACATTGCCATGAGTTTATTTTTCAGTAGCAAATTCAATTTCTCCACTGTACCCATTGGCCTTTAAATCTTAGCAAAAACTAATCTTTTGGATACCTATATAAAGTTGCCATTTCGAGACTGTTATATAAATGGAATCACACAGTATGTAACCTTTTAAGATTGGATTTTTTTCCCACTCAGTTCATGGGTTATTGGAATTCATCATATATTGATAGTAAGGCCCTTTCTATTAATGAGTAATGTTTCATAGCATGGGTAGATGAGAGTTTCTTACTTATTAAACCAATAACCAATATTTGAGTTCTTTTACTGTTTGGTTATTATGAGTAAAATTACAACAAAAATTTCTTTATTGTGTTTTCTTTATTGTCTTTTCATTTTTCTGAAAGAAATGCCCCCAAAGGGCAGGTGAGAGCCCTCCCCACCCCAAGGGACCCAGCCCTGGCAGACAACAACCTCTAGAACCCAGATCCACCATGCTCACGGACTCTTTCCACATGCTCAAGCCAAGTCTCACCCAAGAGTGAATCTCTGAAAAAAAAAAAAAAAAAAAAAAACAGGTATGCGGGACTTCGTGACTGAGAACTCTGGGTTCAATTGGATGCGGAATGGAGATCCACCAGCTGAATCCCCCTGTCTCTGGCAATTTGGTAATGGTAGTTGCCAAATAAGCCACCTCTGGCTGGCGCCACATTATCTCATCATCAGCCACCAGCCAGATGACATGTCCTTCTCTCCCGGAAGGGAGCATAACATAAGGCTTGCCATAATCATGACCCCACTCCAGGCTATTTCACTTGGAGGCACTCCATAGGAGGGCAGGTGAGACCCCTACTTGCCCCAAGGGACCCAACCCCAGCAGCTGATAACCTCTAGAACCCAGCCACTGCCATGCTCGCAGCCGCTCTCTTCAAACCACACACCCTACCCATACTCCAAGATTATGGCATTAAATTTGATAGTGTTCAAAGTAGGGGACAATCAATCTTAGAGGGAAATATACACTTTTTTTAATAGATACATATATAAAATGACTGGAGCGATTAGCACAGCAGGTAGAGCGTTTACCTTGCACTTGGCCCACCCAGGTTCGATTCCTCTGTCCCTCTCGGAGAAACTGTCAAGCTACCAAGAGTATCCCGCCCTCATGGCAGAGCCTGGAAAGCTACCAGTGGCATAATTGATATGCCAAAAACAGTAACAAGTGTCTCACAGTGGAAAATTATTGGTGCCTGCTCCAGCAAATTGATCGACAAGGGACAACAGTGCTACATATATAAAAAGTTCACAAGGCTCAACCTTTAAAAATATGTTAGTGATCTCTAATAGGAGGGCTTAATGATCCCTGGGTCAAATGCAACAATCTTCATGCTCTTTTCTGTAAGGATACTTTTATTGTAGCATTTTCAGAGATTTTTCATAACAAACAATACAAAATATATTATTTTGGTGCTGCTTTGGGGCAGGGATTGGGTTCGGGATGGAAACACCCAAAATATGGTGGTGAAAAGGTGTAATGGTGGTGGGATTGGTGTTTGAATATTAAACGTAATTAAATATTGTGAACTACTTTATAAAATATGTTTTTAAAAATAAAAAAATTAAAAAAGTAATGCACCCCAAATCTAGCTACTATGAAATCTGAAAAGTACATATAATGAACTATGACATATTGTTAAATATTACACTTAAAAATGATCATAAGCTTGACTGTAAAATATCATGCTATATTAATTTTATTCGAAAGAGGTGTAGAGAAAATTTTGGGAAACAAAATTCTTGGCAAATATATCCTATATTGACACAAAATTATTGTTCATAAAAGAATATAAGATAATTTGGACAGCAAAAGTTAAAACTTTGGCTAGGCAAGATATATTTTTGAGGTAATAAAATATAAATTATTTATATAAAATATTTATAAATCTCATATATTAAAGTATTTGCATTGAGGAATAAGTAACCTTCAATTTAGCATATAAAATTATTTAGAGAGAAAAACAAGTTACATAAATAGATATTTCAATAAAATTTTGCAAAGAGGTTAAAATAATCAAATGAGAATATATACTATAGCATTTTCATCAGATAGATTAACTTTAAAACTATAATGACATAATACTACATTGTTGCAAAAAGAAATCTAGTAACATTAAAATTCTAGCAACCTTAAAAGATATTGAATCATTTATACACTGTTGAATGAGAAAACAATCTAAGCAAATTTTCAAAATATGTACCTGTTATTAATTACTTTATTTTAACTAACATCATCCACTAGTGCTATTTCTTAAGATCAGTATTGTACTATCATTCTTTTATACTTATACTCCAATTTATTTTTTATTAAAGCAAATTCTATATTTCTATAATTTTCATCTAAGGAGCTCTTTTTCTTATTTAGCAGCTGTTAATTGGTGAAAACATTCTCTCAGCTTTTTTATAAAAATATATAAATATCTGAATAATTTTTAATTATTCTGGAAGGATATAAGATTCTGAGTTGGCCATTACTTTCTTTTTTTTTGTATCTGAAGAGACAGAATCAATAAGTCGATACCTTAAACTATTAGGAAAATTTTAGAATTCCGGAAAATTTCAGTCCATGAATATTGAGTCTCCTTTTATATATCTCTTTTTCCTTTTTTTTCTCTTCACCTCTGGATTTCTCTAATGGTTTTGTTTTGCTGGAGGAAGTTAGCAAAATAACCTGCTTCCTTGAAAATTCACATAGCATCAGGAAACCTATGTATCCTCATAAGTAAGTTTTGTACACTGTGCCTTAAAGCTGTCCCTCAAGTCTGTTAGCCCAGGTCTTCTGTTTTAAATTAAATTTACCACTAATAAGCCTGAGTATCTTTTGTGAGTTCAAATAAACCTGTTGTTACATTTTTTAAAACTATACTCAGAAATTTATATTCCTCTCTTGAAATATCTCTATTTTACAATCATTGTTTGTAGAAGACGAGGACTTGACCACACTAAGCAGTAGCACTGTAGCACTATAACACTGTCATCCCATTGTTCATTGATTTACTTGAGCGGGCACCAGTAATGTCTCTATTGTGAGACTTCTTGTTACTGTTTTTGGCATATTGAATATGCCACAGGTAGCTTGCCGGGCTCTGCCGTGGAGGTGAGATACTTTTGGTGGTTTGTCGGATTCTCCAAGAGGGATGGAGGAATCGAACCCGGGTCAGCCGCGTGCAAATGCCCTACCCACTGTGCTATCGCTTCAGTCCCTAGGGCTTATTCCTGCTAGGGCCTTAGGGTACCCATATAAAGTGCAGAGGATGAAATTTGGGTCAGCTATGTGCAAGTTAGCACCTTCTCCCCTGTATTATTCTCTGCCCCCAGTTTTACATCCTTGCTTTGAATTTTACTACCTCATATCTAGGTTTCAAAGCATGTTGGGACAACACGGAGCACCTTGCGGGGGTTACTCCCAGATTGGTGTTTCAGAGTTACTCGTGGCTGCTGAGGGGAACAAGTGGTGTAGGGAATTAAACTCTTACACTCACATGCAAACATGCATAGCAAACCCTTGAATCATCTCTTTGGCCTCTGTAATACATATTTAATTATCTCTCAGTATATTGACTTCCTTTTAACAAATTATAACATGATCAGATTTATGGCATCTTGATAGTGTTTTGATAAATGTATCCAATGACTTTCAATACCCCTTCAGTGAACATGTTTATTATCTATGACACAGTATTTTCTTGATTTTATATTTTTTCACAATTTCAGGTGTACTTATGATTTTTAAAATTTCACTCATCGGTACATTCTGTTTGATTTTATGATGCTTACTATACTTTTATCATGGTGAGATTTACATTTTTCCCCTTTGATTTTGTGACCATGAGTATTCCTCCTGCATGGCAGAGCCTGGCAAGCTACCCATGGCCTATTTGATATGCCAAAAACAGTAACAACAAGTTTGACAATGGAGACATTACTGGTGCCCGCTTGAGCAAATCAATGAACAATGGGAGGACAGTGCTACAGTGCTACAGATCTTGTGTGTGACCTAGATTTTATGAGGTCAGTAATTTCCTCCCTTAATTCCACTCACTATGTAAATATATGTGACTCTTTATAGTGGGAGTTCAATCATTAATGAATATTAAATTTATATTAGCCTTACATAGTTCTAGTGCAGGTAATTTGTAGGCATTTAATTAAAAAATTATAGAAGATAATAGAAAGTAATGATAGACTTTTCTGGATTAATTCTCAATAATTTATTTATACTGCAAAATACAATTTTCTTACTCATTTAAATATATAATATATGTGAATGTTTTATGAAATAAATATGAATAAAGTTCTATGTTGGAGAAAACATTTAGCAATAAGAACATGCTGGTAATAGTATCTCATGAATACACATTTCCTGAATTTATTTTCAGATTATTAACTATAAGTTTCAAAGTATTCATGACTTTATTGCTCTTCTCTATTTTTAAGGTGCTATCATTATTAAAAGATATAATTTTATTGTTTTATTTTTAATTAATTAATTTTTAATTGAATCCTGCTTATAAACTCCTTTAAATAAAGGTTAAAAAAAGATAATTAAGGTGATTCCCTTAAAAGTGATTCCATTAAAAGTATTCCAAAAGTAAGTCATAAGAGTTATAATTTGAGACTACTCAGTTATAAATTTAGGAACATTATAAAGCATATATGAGGAAGTCCCCTCGGCAGCCACAGGTACCCAGATGACCACCTAAGTAAGAGGGAACACCTGAGTTTTTAGAAATGTGTCAGTAGTGGGACTCAAACTGCAACCCAGGATCTGTGCCAATGCACGGCTTCTCCCTCCCCTGGTACACTGGCAGCGGTGGGGCATGGCCTCCTGGGTTGCGGCCATCAGTTAATTTCCCTTTTCATAGTGCACTGTAACCATGCCTTGGCCTTCTATATAAAACTTTTTTAAAAAAACTGAATCATCTGAGATAGTTACAAAGCATTCATGATTTTCAGTCATACAATGTTCCAACACCCAATCCTCCAGTAGTGTTCATTTCCTACCACCAATATCCCCTGTATCCCTCCTGCCACCCCTCCAGCGCCTCTCGCCTCTCCCTCCCTCTCCCCCTCTATCTTTCTCTCCCTCCTTCTGTCCCTCTCTCCTCTTTACTCTTTTCTCTTTCCTACCCCCCACCCTCCTTTGGGTTTTGCAATGCAGATATTGAGAGGCCATCATGTTCGGTCCTTTGCCCACTTTCAGTACGCATCTCCCATCCAGAGTGATTCCTTCCAACTATGAATGATTGCTATAATGGTCCCTTATCTATCCCAACTAGCCTCTCATCCCAGACCTGGAGGCAGGCTTCCAACCATGAATGATTTTTTTGATCCTTATTTCTAGTTTTGTTTTTTTTTTCTTTTTGGGTCAAACCTGGCGATACACAGGGGTTACTCCTGGCTCATGCACTCAAGAATTTGTCCTGGCAGTGCTCGGTGGACTACATGGGATGCTGGGAATCGAACCCAGGTTGGCCACATGCAAGGCAAACACCCTACCTGCTGTGCTATTGCTCCAGCCCCTGATCTTTATTTCTACTGTCCTTGGATGTTAGTCTCTATTGCAGTTTTTTAAAATATATGACCCCTGAGGGCAGTCATTCTATATAGTCTACTTCTTCTAATTTTTTTTTACTAAGTATGATATTCTCCATGTCTGTTTATTTATAAGTGAATTTCATGATTTATTTTTTACAGCTGTATAGTATTCCATTGTGTAGATATAACATAGTTTCTTTAACCAGTTGTCTATTCTAGAGCACTCAGGTTGTTTCCAGATTCTGGCTACTGTCAACTAAGTTCTCAAACTAAGGTATGTGGACTGCAGCAGTCTCCTCTCCATCTCCCAGCATGAAATTCTCCCCCACCACCTTCCCACCACAAGGGAAAGATGGGCCCTCAGCATTTTGCCCAGGAACTGCCTTCCCTTCTAGACATTGACCTTAATATGCTAATTTCTGTATCACTGTCACTATATCACTGTCATCCCATTGCTCATCAATTTGCTTGAGCAGGTACCAGTAACATCTCTATTGTGAGATTTGTTATTACTTGCTTTGGCATATCAAATATGCCACGGGGAGCTTGCGAGGCTCTGCCTTGCAGGCGGGATACTCTCGGTAGCTTGTTGGGCTCTCCGAGAGGGGAGGAGGAATCAAATCCGGGTCAGCCGCATGCAAGGCAAATGCCCTACCTGCTGTGCTATCACTCCAGCCCTATATGCTGATTTAACTTCTAAAATCCAGAGAAAGCTGGACTCTCAGGGTTTCACCCAGGAAATGCTTCCACTATATACTGCACTAAGAGGGCAGCCTGTCTACCCCAACCACATTTGGGTAATTGTCCATTAGCTTAGTCAAAACAAAATATCCCCAAAACATACAAAAATAACAGGAAACACAAGAATCTGAACAAACTCAGTCTAAAAGAATACTTTTCCTGAATCAGTGCTAGAGGCCCCCCACAAGTCACAAAGAGGAAAAAAAAAATTTTTTTTTCTTTTTGGGTCACACCCGGTGATGCACAGGGGTTAGTCCTGGCTCTGCACTCAGGAATAACTCCTGGCAGTGCTCGGAGGACAATGTGAGATGCTGGGAATCGAACCTGGGTTGGCCGCATACAAGGCAAATGCCCTACCTGTTATGTGATTGCTCCAGGCTCCATGGAAGGTAATATTCTTGAAGGGGAAAGAGGAGACCACCATCTACTGTACTCGCCCAGAATTCTCCCTGGCAGTGAGAAGGGGACACTGATAGTGAACTTGGAGGATCCACCTCCAGATTACCATAGCATCATGGAGAAGTAGCACAGATCTCCACCACAAGGAGTGGATAAAGAAAAGAGCCTGAAACCTAAACAATGAATGCCCACATACATAATCTCTTGGATAAAGAATTCAGAGATAAAATGATAAGGATGTTCAATGTGCTCAAGTAAACAGTGGAACAGACATCCAATAAAGTACAGGCGAATATAAAAGAAACAGTGGAAAAAGCAGTCAATAAAATACAGGAAGAAATTAGAGCAGAAATAAGAAAACTACAAACAGAAATGTCACTAATAAAAATTTGATAGATGAAAGAAAAAACTCTGTGGGTGCCCTCAACAGTAGAATGCACCTACTGCAGACAGAATCAGTGAGCTTAAAAATGAGCTGCAGAAAGCATCCACGCAACAGGGGAAGAGAGAAAAATACCTCAAAATATCTCAAGGGTGGGTAAGAGAGGTATGGGATAAATTCAAGATGAACAATATAAGAATCATCAAGTGTCAGTGGGAAAGGGAGGCAACCCCAATGAGGTTGAGGTTGACATAATTCCTAAAAAGTTCCCAGAGCTGGAGAATACAGTCATCCAGATCCAAGAATCCTGAAGGTTAACAGCTAAAAGAGACCCAAATAATAGGACTCCAAGATATAACTGTAGCACTGTAGAACTGTCATCCCATTGTTCATAGATTTGCTCGAGCGGGCACCAGTAACATCTCCATGTGAGATTTGTTGTTACTGTTTTTGGCATATTGAATACACCACTGGTAGCTTGCCAGGCTCTACCATGTGGGCGGGATACTCCAGGTAGGTTGGCGAGCTCTCCAAGAGGGATGGAGGAATCAAACCTGGGCCAGCTGCGTGCAAGGCAAACACCCTACCTGCTGTTTTGGCTCCCATCTAAACTAAAATTGGAACAATACTAAAATTGGAACGATACAGAGATAAGCATGACCCCTGAGCAAGGATGACACGCAAGATATAATAAGAAAAAAAAATATCATAGATAGAGACACACTGCAAGCAGCAAGGTCAAAGAGGGAAGTCATATACAAAGGAGTACCCCTTAGATTACAGCAGATTTATCAGTGAAAGCTGTCTGAGCCCAAAGAGAGTGGTGTGATATACTAGAAAAAAAATCAATGAAATTAATGCATCACCGAAAACACTTTATCTGGCTAGACTTTTAGTAATTTGTATGGACACAGGAAGAGATATATTAAGCTTAAAGGGTGGCTCTCCTGGGACATCTTGCTATAGCTCCCAGACTACATGTGGTTCTCAGGCCAGGTTAGTCCTTCCTAATCCCAGCAAGGCCCTGATCCAGTTACTTCATTTTGGGTCATGAAAGAGTTTGTCCATAACCATGCTCTTCATTTATTTTAAGTTTTATGGCAGTAGGTCTGTCCCATTTCAATGCCAGGGTAGCTTATAGCTTGCCCTGGGTCCATCCAAGTCCCTTCATCTAGAGCCTTCTTTTGGGGTGGAGGAAATGAGGGCAACTGTGACTTAAGTAGAGTAAATAAGACAGATGCCCAGGAGTAAGTATTATTTGGAGTCAATTAACTCCCAATTACAAAAGCATAGCATTAACTGTCTTCCTGTGTATAAATAAAAAAGGACACTGCTCTAAAGTAAACTATGTGGGGCTGGAGCAATAGCACAGTGGGTAGGGCGTTTGCCTTGCACACAGCCGACCTGGCTTCGATTCCCAGCATGCCATATGCTCCCCCAGAACCACCAGGAGTAATTCCTGAGTGCATGGGCCAGGGGTAACCCTTGTGCATTGCTAGGTGTAACCCCCAAAGAAAAACAAACAAACAGACAAACAAATAAATAAATAAATAAACTATGCAAGATGCAAGGGCAAGAGAAAACCAATATTTTACTTACAAACACAATCTCCAGAGTCTTTAGAAAAATCTGACCTTTCAAGTCAAAGGGTATGATTTGGGGATACAAGTGATTAACAGGTAGGAGAAGCAGAGCACAACGGAGAGATTATAGATAAACACAGAAAAATGGGAGTCCGTTAGGAGCACTGTGATGGTGTAAATCAATAAACTTAGCTCCCTGAGGCAAGGGAGAAAGGAAGAACGAGAAAGGATAAATCAATATTGTCCTACACGTACAGGCTGATTCTCCTGTGTGTCCTCTTACCCTTCTCTAACCTGTTCTCTGTAAGAATCCTGTCTGGTCAGTTTACTTCCCTCTGTTCCTTTAAAAATACAATATTCATTATCTTGAGTGCAGCAAGGAGTCTCAGCATGACTTGATTCCTATCCTCCGCTAACAATCTAACTTGCTGTTTGGTTTCCTCAGCATGCCAAATCTCCACTTCTCTTTTCTATGCTTCCAGGAATTCCTGAAATGAAAATCTCCCAAGTTTTTGTTTCTGTTGTTTTTTTTTGTTTGGGGGTTGCACCCAGCATTACTCTGGGGTTCAGGAATCACTCCCAGTGATCTAGGATGCTGAGGATCAAACCTGGTTGGCCACATGCAATGAAAAGTACCTTACATGGTTCCAACCTTCATCAACTTTTCATTTCTTCAGTCTCACTTCAAAAAGACTTCTTTGATCCCAATATCATATATCATCTTGCTGAGATTTAAAAAAAAAGGGAGGTTCCAATTTTAATTATGCTATTCAACCTGGAGTAATACAATTTGCTGAATGAGTTTCCTTGACAATATGTGTTTCATTCAGTAAATCACTATCCATTTTTTTTGTTTGTTTTGGTACATTTTGGGGCAAATACCAGTGTTGCTCAGGACCTACTCATAGCGGTTTGAACCTGGTTCAGTCATATGCAAGGCAAGCACCTAACCCACTGTACTATCGAGTCTCATTTTTACTTTTTTAAAAATTAATACTTCCTCCCCTAAGTAGAATAGAAAAGCAGTAATAAAGAGATCTTGCCTAGTCTGTTCACTGCTATACGTCTGGATAGCACAAACCAAATAAATGGCTCAAGGAATTTTGCAAACATTTATTAAAATCAGAATATTCAATTATTCTTTATATTCTTATAAATGAGTAAATCTTTCTTGAAAATTATTTTGGTTGTAATATGAAGACATTTAAGCATCTAGTATTTAAAGTTGCAACTCCATTTATATTTCTATAAAATTAATATACCTCAGTTATTAGTGGCTTTTAAAAGTATTAAAAACATGTTTTCAAAAATGATTCACTATAAAACTTTAAATTATGATAATTGCATGTTTACATCTACATAATTTTCTCCAACCTCAGTAAATTCAATTGATGTTTATGCCAATTTTACTGCTTTTGAACAGAAAGCATTTAGTAGATTTTATAGCTGCCTGATCTATTGTTGCCTTTTTTAAAATATAGTACATTTTTACTTTAGACTTTTTTCTACAGGAATCCACTAGATGTCACTCAAGATAAGGTTTCTCTCTTCACACCCCCATTCCCTTCAATGTCCAAATAACTCCTATTTTCTTTAACTTTAGAATGATTGTTCTTTAACAAAAATTACATGTGTATTTGTAGATATTTTTATTTTTAATCTTTCACTGTTATTCTTCATTCAGCTTTTTCTTACAGATAAAAAATTCCAGATAAAATACCAGTCATGAGTTAATATATAAAAAAATTCAAAAAACAGATATAGAAAAAATAAGATTGCTAGTTTTTATCAGTGTGAAGTGTATATGGACAATAGTATCACCTGTACTCTTGTTGTAAATTTTTATGAAGGTCTACATAATTTGTCAGTTTCTTTTAAATAATCAATATGTATTAGATTTTACTTGCCTGCTCTAGTATTTTATATTTTTGGCAGTTTTTGTCGTTTAAGTCTATATGTATTTAGTTTATTACATATTTGGCATATAATTATCCTTCAGTGTAAATCTAACCATAAATTTCTTAGTTTCAAATTACACAAGGTCTTCATTTTAGTCTCCCAGTAAAATACCATACTGGTTCCTCAAGAAGTAAAGTCCTGTCTGTAAGCTGCTTTGTAAGTATCTAGCAAGCAGGGCTTGAATAATAGGCAACTTGGCTTGCTTTAATGTCATCTTTAAAATTGCATATTACTGTTTTTTCAATTATAGTCTCCAAAAAAGTATTTTTAATAGTAAATATGGAACCACCCACCCTTGAAGCATAACATGATTGATGAATCTGTCACTATGATTCAGCAAAAGCCCTTGCAATAAAGAAATAAAGTACTTAGCTTAGAGGGAGCATTTTATTTGTTTTTCATAAAAATATTTTTCCCTATTAATGTGCTCACATGCAGGGGTTTTTTTTCTTCAAGTATGTTCTCCTAGAACATGACCTAATATCAGAGCTAAAATGTGGCATTTAAGAAATATTAATTCTCAAGTTACCAAGGCATTCGAAAAGTGTTTCATTGTTTGATATGTCACTCTAGGGATTGAATTAATTCTCACACCACCTAACCCATGGAGAGCGTGGTGCATTATTAATTGTAAATGTGCAAGATCGAGAAATTCTGGGGAAATGGATATCTGCAATCATTCTCATTTTTTTATACACTTCAGGTAAATAACTGGTGATAAGATATCCCAAAAGAGGCAGAGTAGAGTAGAGCTAAGTGCTAATCAGAGAAAACATTTTTATATACAAGACAAAAGGGCAGCTAAATAAAGTTCTCCCAGTCAAATATTAAAAATATGATATAGTGTACAAAATGGTGAAGAGAGTAGAATCTTATACTTATAAAAATCAAATAATTATAGCACAATACACTGCCCATATTCAAAACGTTTACCACAACCAGCAGTTTTTAAACACAAAAATATACATGTGCACATTAAAAAGAAATTTTAAGGAGCTGTCACATCAGTTATGTACAAGAATAGAAGTTACTGAACTTAAATATAAACTACTAGAATATAACTTATTGGTCTAGATTAGCATTGGGTTTAATATAACATAAAGTCCAAAAGTTGATTAATCCAGGATCCATTTATTGATCTAAAATAGTATTGGATATAATACAACAAAAAATCCAAAACTTGATGAATCTAGGATCATTAATATTAGGCAGTCTAGAGGTTTCTATGTAGCTTTATTTTGCAGTCTTCCTTATACAAGTATTATAGGTCATTTTTTTTTACTCAGGAAATTATTGTTTCCATACTCTCTGGAAAGCATATAGCAATGTAGTTAGATATCACTTTTGTTTTTAAGGTAAGGCATGGGACTTTCTGCTCTAGTTTTTGTTTTACAAAGATCATCAGCTGTTTTGTTGGTTTGTTTTTCATTTGATCATAACTCACAAAAAAAGTACTTCCTGGGAAGTATAGGTGATTCCACTTTTTACATAAAGATATATCTATATCTAGATTAGGAAAGATATGTTTTGTTTTTTGTTTTTTGTTTTTTGGGTTTTTTTTTTTTTTTTTGCTTTTTGGGTCACACCTGGCAATGCACAGGAGTTACTCCTGACTTGGCACTCAGGAATTACTCCTGGCGGTGCTCAGGGGACCATATGGGATGCTGGGAATCAAACCCGGGTCGGCCGCGTGCAAGACAAATGTCCTACCCACCATACTATCACTCCAGCCCCAAGATATGTTTTCATGTATTTTCTTTTTAAACCATTTGCTATAGAGGGGTGAAATTTTGGTACCAAGAAGGAAATCATTTGCAGGTAGATAAATATTTAAAAGACTTTTTAATTCCTGGAACAACGAATGGTCCCCCACAAGCACTATCAGAATCCTTGAGCACTGAACCAATAATATGTCCTGTGCACAACTGGGTATAGCCAAACACCATTGTATACCCATAAAAAAAAAGAAAACATTGTAAAGTGCCTATATGAAGGCTAGACGACACCATTATTATCACCAAATGTATTACAGTAACATTTTTGAAAGTGATTTAAGATCACTGTATCACTGTATGCATGAACAGAGCCTGGCAAGCTACCCATGGCGTATTGGATATGCCAAAAATAGTAACAGTAAGTCTCTCAATGAGAGACGATACTGGTACCTGCTCGAACAAATCAATGAGCAATGAGATGACAGTGATAGTGACAGAGATTTAAAAGTATCACTGTGTCACTGTCATCCCATTGCTCATTGATTTGCTCAAGCGGGCATCAGTAACATCTCCATTGTGAGACTTGTTGATAGTTCATATAAAATATTTTAAAATATCAAAATTCATATAAAAGTGTAAGAATAAAAGGAAAATATCATGTTTAAAAATCAGAAGCAGAAAACAACGGGTGATACAATTTAGTTGAAGGACATCTCACAATTCTAGAAAAATGAAAGCAAAAAAATGTAGCTTCTATTTTACAGTGAGAGTGAATGTATTTCCAGTTCTCAACTTGCAGTGGAATTTTCACTCAGGAAAAAGATATATGTGCAAGAGACATCAATATTTTTGACCTCAGCACTTGATAGCTCATTTTAAGTGGATACAGAAAATAGATAAGAATTCTTTGCCATGGTTGGGACCGCTATATTCCACATATGCAAAGAATAAGATTCAAAGATGAGGCTCACCTTTAGTGAACAACGAAATGATATTAAACATTTTTTTTATTTAAATGCTCTACAAGATATACTTTTTAAATGGAAATAAAAATAGAATTTCTTTTTTCTTCTCTTTTCAAATTTTATTTTCTAACATTGCAAATCAATACTTTTAATCTTTTATAGCACCTAAAGCAATACATTTGGAATGTTTGAACTAATATGTTGTAATTAAGTTGCGAAGCTATTTTAAAGGGACGTGGAAGATCCATCGTTACTGAAATTGAGTGCAGCTGTCTTTAAGGTTGTTTTGTTTTCTTTGATTTTACAGAATGATAAAGAGCTGAAGTTCAATAACTCAAAGATTTGGGTAACATTTATCAAGGCCAAGGAAACCGGCTTTTGCCCGTGGCATTATGAGGTTATTCAAGGAATATATCACTTCCAAGAGGTAGCTGGTAATGGCCTTGGTAGAGGCAATTTCAGCAACATCAGTCAATGTTTTGTCTTGACACATAAGGACTGGAAGATTAGAAATAATTTATCAACTCAAGAAACTACACTCTACTTGGACTTATTTTAATAATCTCTATTGGCCAAGAGAGATAGTACAGGGATAATTGTCTTGCAGGTGGTGGGCCCCAGTTCATTCGTCAACACCACATACAATTCCCTTAGCACTATCGGGAGTCATCTCTAAACTCAGCCAGGAGTAAGACCCGGGCACTACCAGCTGTGGCCCAACAAGTACTAATTTATTTAACCTTGATTAAATTAACTTAAGTTAATGACCAGGAACTTGCCAGTGTTAACGCAGACAACTTAAATACATAAATAAGTTTTAGCATTAGGGTGAGTCTAATTGGTATGAGATTAGCTGGATTGACTACCATACTTGAAAATAGAGGAGAATATTGAGTGCAGCTGGCTTTAAGATGGTTTGTTTTCTCTGATTTTACAGAATAATAAAGTGCTAATGTTCAGTAACTCAAAGGTTTGGGTAACAGACATCAAGGCCAAACAAGGTGGGGTACTAAGAAATATATCACTGTCACTGTATCACTGTCATCCCATTGCTCATCGATTTGCTCAAGCGGGCACCAATAACGTTTCCAGTACGTGAGACTTGTTACTGTTTTTGGCATATCGAATATGCCATGGTTAGCTTGCCAGGCTCTGTCGTGTGGGCGGAATACGCTCAGTAGCTTGCCAGGCTCTCCGAGAGGGACAGAGGAATTGAACCCAGGTCGGACTTGTGCAAGGCAAATGCCGTACACACTTACACACTGTACTATCGCTCCAGCCAAGATATATATATATTTCTTTCATATATATATATATGTATATATGAAAGATATATTTCTTTCATATATATATGTATATATATGAAAGAAAAAAGTTATATGCATTCTAATTTTAAAAATAAACTAATGGTACTAGGAATGTAATAAAATTCTAAAGTGTTGTTTATGACCAAAAATAACATGTGTGACTTCAGGTGACTCCTGCAACCAAGTGTTTGATCACCAAGTATGTGCAGCCTCTCATAATCACTATACAACAATACAGGGAAAGAAAGGGGTGACAATAATCAATTTCAAAAATAATAGCTTCAGGTAACAAAAGTAGATTTTCACTCTGCTACATGTGATTGACAATTTTCCCAAACACCGTTTTTTTTTTTTTTTTCCCAGACTGGAGCAATAGCACAGCAAGTAGGGCTTGCATGTGACCAAACAAGGTTCAATTCCTCTGTCCCTCTCAGAGATCCTGGAAAACTACTGAGAGTATCCAGACACATGGCAGAGCCTGGCAGGCTACCTGTGGCATATTAGATATGCCAAAAACAGTAACATCAAGTCTCACAATGGAGACATTACTGGTGCACGCACGAGCAAATTGATGAACAACGGGATGACAATGCTACCATTATGTTTTTGTTTTTTGTTTTGGGGCACCCATCAGGGCTAACTCCTGGCTCTGTATTCAGGGATCACTCCTAGCAATCTAGGGGACCATGTGGGGTTTCAGGGCTCAAACCCGAGTTGGCCATGCAAGGCAATCACCTACTGGTTATACTATCTCTCTGGAACCCCAATGTCAGTGCTAAAAATGAAATATTCATCATTCCACTGAATACTTTTAACTATACACATATTAAATATCCATGGGTAAGGATATTTATTTTTAGTGATGTCATTTGGTCTCAGATATCTGTAAATCCACTTTTTATATCAGGCTAGTATAATTATGTTTGTGGATTATAATATCGTTAAAGATAGGTTATTACCACTGAAGTATAATTTGAACTGAAGAAACATTTCCATTTCTGTTCATTTTCTGCAAAGCTCTTTTAGTTACTTGGAGTTTGTTATAGATTAGACACATTTTATGAGGTTTGCTTCTTTTTCTCTAAAGAATGCCATTGGGACACTGGTAATAACTGCATTGATTATGTGTATTGCTTTAGGTATTGTGGTCATTTTAATGATAATTCTTATAATCAATGAACATAAAATATCCTCCCATTTCATTGTGTCTTCTATTCCTTTCAAAAATGTCCTGTGATTTTCAGCACTCAGCTACTTCAACATTTTGGTCACATTTAATGCTAGATGTTATTCTTTTTGACACTATTGTAAATAGAATTGTTTTTCTAATTTATCTTATACTAGATTATTGGAACATTGGTTGCCAGATCTTGTATAAGATAAATTAGAAAAATAATTCTATATACTGCACACACACACATACACACAAAGACACACAGTAAATAATTTTATATATTCTTATCACCATACAACATTTTACTGCATTATTTCTGGTAGTATTTGTATTAAAATTTGAGGAGATTTTTGTGTATATTATTACGCTGCTAAAAATCAGATATAAGCTAGCTTAAAAAACAGATATAAACTATTTTTATTTCCAATTTGGTCACATTTAAATACGATGTTGAATAAAAGTGATGAGTAAAGTTTTCATCCTATTCT
Organism: Sorex araneus; assembly: GCF_027595985.1. Classification (NCBI taxonomy): domain Eukaryota; kingdom Metazoa; phylum Chordata; class Mammalia; order Eulipotyphla; family Soricidae; genus Sorex; species Sorex araneus. Next base: position 169,370,254 of record NC_073303.1, on the reverse strand, counting down.
TCAACTATGAAGTTTTAGTTGTCAATTTTTATTCTCAAGTATAATATTAGCTCTAATTTCTTCATTTAAGAGCACGTATACCATATATACAAAATAATTCAAAATGGCTTAATGTTTTCGTGTTAGATATAAAAGAGTTGACCCAGATTTATATATGTTTCAAATATGGTTCCCCAAGTCTCACCAAGTGTGACTCCTGTGTGCAGATCCAGGAGTGAGCTTTGAGCACCACTGGATGTGGGGCAAAAACAAAAATAAAAAAAAATAACAAATGAATGAAAAGTAAAAATAAAATAAAATAACGCATTTAACTAAACAACAACAACAAAAACAATTAAAATTAGAACAAGGTTTTCAGGAGAAGACAATTCAAATGGCAGAGTACAGGCCTAGTATATACAGACTCAAAAGTTGGACCTCTATTGCCACATGTCCCCTGAGCACTGCTGTAAAGCTGATGATGCCAAAGTACTTCCCTGAGAAAGCAGTTGGGATAGAGAAGGAACCAGTATGACAAAGGTCGTTGGAAATAAAATAACTGCATGCTGAAAAGTAAGTGAAGGAACAGACACAATAGCCTCTCAATATCCATCTTGCAAACCATAATGCCCTAAAGAAGAGAGAGACAGAGACAGAGACAGAGAGACAGACAGAGAGAGAAAGTGCCAGATGGGAGGAAGAGGGGGGTGTTGCAGGAGGGAAATGGGGAACCTTGGTGGTGGGAAATGTACTGGACTGGAGGAATAGTTGTTGGGACATTGTATGACTGAAACCAGATTATGAACAGCTTTGCAACTGTATTTCACAGTGATGCAATTTTAAAAAATTTGGAAAAAATAGTATTTCCTGGTTGAGCAGCACTGTTTCGCAGGGTCCAGAAATAAATTATTATCCCCAGACATGCCTCACATGAGGCCAACCTGGCTCAATTTCTGGAGATGAACACGTGGTTCACAGAGCACCACAATGTTTCATCCCTGAGCAGAGAACCCAGAGGGCCAAAAGCATAGGTAGGTGAATCCTAACTCCTCCCCCACAAAAAGTAAACAAATAAAATAGAAACTAGCTTTTTGACTGTAAATGAGTGATTACGAGAAAGAAAGGAGGGGCTGGAGCAATACCACAGCGAGTAGGGCGTCTGCCTTGCACTCGGTTGACCCGAGTTTGAGTCCCAGCATTCCATATGGTCCCCTGAGCATCAGCAGGGGTAATTCCTGAGTGCAGAGTCAGGAGTAATCCCTGTGCATCACCGCTGGGTGTGACTCAAAAAAACAAAAACAAAAAGAAAGAAAAAAAAAGGAAGAAATGACATGATTAAACAAGTTGAAGAGGAATTAATTGTTCAGCAAACAATAGAAACCAGACTTCTGATAATGTATGTAATGTATGTAATGTAATATACCAGATTCTTATTTATACTTATTCCACAAAACTCTGTATTATAAATTAATGTTACATCACTAAAATTAAGTATAAATTAAGGAATTCTGAAGAACATTCGTCAGTCCCCATTCATCTCTCCAGAAAAATGCAGAAGCATATAAAGATCTGCATAACACAGTTCACAGCTTGTAATTTGAATAGAGTTCCATATTTTTTATTATAATAGAGAGAAATGTTTATTTTTATATCCTGATTTTTACAGAAAAATAAGAATATCTTTCTATTAATCTCCAGTTTCAGTGGAACCTCTTTCTACTTAAGTCTTTGACCTCCTTCATCTGTGACACTTTCTTCTGTCCTCCAAAGTTTTCAAGAGAAAAAAATGAATGCAATTTATTGATACTTGTGAAAATATACTTAAATGCATTTTAGGAAGGGATTTATGAAAGCTTATTATCTGTTTCTTGGCTTTTAAAAGTTTGAATATATTATACTGATATGTCTTCTGATAATCTCACATGTCTGCCAAGAACATATTTAGATTATACTAGGTAATCCTTTGACCCCAACAAGGAACATTTTAAATTGAACAAGAGGAAAGTATTTTGGCATGCTCATGAAAATACAAAAATGAATTATAATTTTATCCTTATAAATGCATAGTTTAATACTCATATTTTAGTTATAGGAATATGTTATGGTAGATTTAAATTTGTTCCTAAAAACTACTCAAAATAATACTATTTTATTACAATAATTCATGCAAATTTTTGCACCCCACTGATAATGGGGTGCTAAGATTACAAACAAATCTAGCATCTTATTTTAAGTAGTTATATAAATACGTAGCTATATCATGAATGGGTCATGACAATTAACAAGTAGGGAGATAGTAGTGGAGAAATGTACAGATATAATGTAATATTACAAAGAAGAGAAAATTACTTTTGTTATTGATATCAGAAAGATGATATTTATGGTGGGCCTGAAAATAAAGATTTTAAATGAGCAAAGCAGATAAAATTGTTAGTTATTCCAGGAAGCAAAGATCCTGTGATGAAGGATGAAGACATAGAGCTATTCTAGGAAGAAAAGTAAATATGTATGACAACAGGCTAGGGAGAAAGCAAGACAAGGAAGCAGAAATAAATTGGAAACAGGTTGCAAAATGCATCCTGTGAAACATACACATGCAATGAATTAATCTTATAAAAAGTGGGAAGTTGGGGACGAAAGGATAATACAACGTGTCGGGTACTTGCCTTGCTTGTGGAGAACCAAGGTTTGGTCCTCAGCATCTTCTATTTTCCTCAGTGCCCAGCTAGATGTGAGCTCTGCAAGCAGACCCAGGAGTAATCCCTGAGCACCAGATTCCACACACAGAAGGAAAAAAAAGAGAGAGAGAAAAGAAGTGGGAAGTTACTGAATACTCTAGAACACATGAATGAGCTGCATATGAACTTCTAGAAAAATGAATTGTGATGTTCCTTGGAAGAACTCGGATGAAGAAACATAGTGAACGTTGAATATTGCTACCTAAAGGGGGATAGATAGTATAAAATGAGAAGGTTCATAGTTGAGTTTCGATACAGTAACTGAGTTTAATATAACTGAGTTTAATAATCTAAAAATATAAGTGTGTGCAAGTATCTCAAAAATTTTGAATATCGCATATTTCTGTATAAAATAGTGATGAAAGGAACGCAACTGAAAGTTTAAGAATTACATAAGCATTGATATGTTTATAGTAGGATAGTTGGCAAATGTTAAATATCTTAAAATGATCTTGACACTTTAATGCCTAACTGAAATGATAAAATTCATTCCGGTCTTAACAGCGTTCTAAAATAAACACAGGTGTCCGTTGCTCATCAATTTGTTCGAGTGGGGCACCAGTAATGTCTCTCATTGAAAGACTTACTGTTACTGTTTTTGGCATATCCAATACACACGGGTAGCTTGCCAGGCTCTGCCGCGTGGGCTCGATACTCTCGGTAGCTTGCCGGGCTCTCTGAGAGGGTTGGAGGAATCAAACTCAGGTCAGCTGCGTGAAAGGCGAACGCCCAACCACTGTGCTATTGTTCCAGTCCTTAAAATACATAATCCCTTAATCTAAAAATATTTCAGGGGGAGAGGAAGTCCTGACTAGTACTAAGGAGGTTCCAGATGACTTTGCACGGTGTTCTGGGTGTCCATCAGACCAATGGTTGAATGCAAGTGCCGAAGGATGTTGTGCTACAAGGCCTGGCACTGCCAGGGGTTACCCAGGCTACGTCCTAAAGCTTGGGGCCCTCCAGAACAGCATCCAGCTGTACTAAGGAAGGAACCCATGGGGGGGTGTCTCCAGGCCTAGGTCTGTTGATGCTCAGGGGACCATGTGGTGACAAGAACCAAACCGGGGTTGGCTGCATGCAAGGCCCATTTGTATTTTTAAATTACCTCAATCAGAATACCTGTCTGATATGATTATAATTTCAATAATTTTAGAGTTCACCAATATTTGAGATCACCCACTGTATTTTTTCTCCTTTTCCTTCTTCTCTATAACATCAGAGGGTAGCATCTGATTCTAAACTCATTTTGAACATTTCTCCCAGCCATCTTTTAATTGCAGCTCTTTCTTTATTTTTATTTGTGATTTATGAATAATTTCACCAGTTCCATTAGAATCAGAGAACAGATGACAATAGTATTGATGGTTGAGGACTTTCACTCTCTTATATTTGGCAGTTGTGCATATACTTTAGTAAAAATCTTTTAAATGTTATTTATGCATGAATAATCACAATAATATACCCTAATAAAATATACAAATGTAAAAGTAATACATCATGTATAATTATATATAACACTGAATATTTATAACAAGCCTATATGATAAGTTTGTTATATGAAAATTGTTCTCATTTTATGCTGACTGCCCTGTGATTGAAATGCCAAGTAAATTAGACACAGGAGAAGAGTCATTAGAGCACTGACTCTTGACCTTTCTCAATGTTCATAAAGATCTCCTGTTTTTTTCTCTCTTTCTACTAATTCATCACTTTAATGTATATGATCTGAGTCTAATTGTCTTCTAAAAGACAGTTGAAAAGTCCCTCTCTCTTTAGAAAATCACCATTTACAATAGTAATTGCATGTTCATGACAGTTATGCCCAATTAGAATGTATTACTCTCCCTATTTATCATTGAGCCAATGAACACAACCTCCTAATTTAAAAAATGTGAACTCTGGGGACAGAGTGATAGTACAGGGATTAGGACATTTGCCTTGCAAGTGGCTCCCCAGGGTTCCATCCCCAACACCACATAAGTTCTCCTGAGCCCAGTCTCCAGGTCCGAGTGCAGAGGCAGGAATAACCCCGAAACATCTCCAGGTGTTACTCCTCTCCCCCGAAAAAGTGAACTCTACTTAATCTTCCACTTGACATAGTCAAAAGAGAAGGATACTAATTTGTGAATAGCCATCCCTGTGAAGAGGGAAATAAAAAGTAGCACCTTAACTACTCTGGTTTGAAATGTCGCTAACCTTGTAGAAATTTAATGTTTTATTCTTCACTAGAATTCAGTCCTGGATAGTATGTGAAATGTGAACATTACAACTACAAGCATCAGAGGCTGGAGTGATAGCACAGTGGGTAGGGCGTTCGCCTTGCTCGCTATCAATCTGGGTTCGGTTCTCAGCACCCCATATGTTCCCCCCCAGCACTGCCAGGAGTATCGCCAGGTGTTACCCAAAAAGAAAAAAAAAAACTTCAAGCTTCATGGCAACTTAAGAAAGGACTCCATGCCCTTTATCCAAACTACAGAACCTATAGAACCTACATTTGCTGTAGTGGAGTTACAGACAAAGGTTTTCTAAGTATTTAAGATATCTCTTTAAGTACAATGTTTAGTATTATAAATTCAATATGCATGAATCTGCTAAAAAATTTGCATGTGAGATATATTTATGTATTAGAAAATGTTACTGGCAACATATGAATTTTTTTTCTTTTTTTTGCTTTTTGGGTCACACCCGGTGGTTGTCGGGAGTTACTCCTGGCTCTGCACTCAGGAATTACTCCTGGTGGCGGTCTTGGGGTACCATATGGGATGCCGAGGATAGAACCTAGGTCGGCCACATTCAAGAGAAACGCCTTACCCGCTGCTATAGCTCTGGCCTAGAGCAATAACACAGCCGGTAGGGCATTTGTCTTGCATGTGGCCAACCCGGGTTCGATTCCTCCATATCTCTCGGAGAGTCCGACAAGCTATTGAGAACATCCAGCCCACATGGCAGGGCCTGGCAAGGTACCCGTGGCGTATTCGATATGCCAAAAACAGTAACAACAAGTCTCACAATGGAGACGTTACCGGTGCCCACTTGAGGAAATCGATGAACAATGGATGACAGTGCTACAGTCCTATTAGTTTCATATATATTCTGTATATATAAAGTTATAATCAAACAAATATTTGACCCAATCACCCTACATTTATCCCTAACTTTTGAGTTAATTTTAAATTTCATCTACATTAAAAATGTAGAATTCATTTTTTTTCCCCAAAATGTTTCAGTGGGTATTGTTTGGAACACACTCAGCAGTGTAGAGTGGCCACTCCAAATTCTGAACTCCGGGGTCACTCTTGCTGGTAATCAAGGAAACACATGTGGTTTGGGGAATCAAAGAAGGACCCACCTCATCCACACACATTTTTAATGCCTGTACTATGAAATGTTATTATCAGGATAGCTTAAATATGATCTGCAGCTGCATTTGTATATTTTTTTACAGAAGGTCGATCTCTACTCTCGCATGCAGCTAACCTGGTTCCAATGCCTGACACTCAATGTGGTCCCCTATCCTGAATGAAGAGCCAGGAGATATCCCTGAGCACAGCCAATTGTAGCACAAAAACCAAAACCAACAAAAATAAAGATGGCCTGATGGAGATAGGATTTAATACAAAGCCTGAATGTCACTGAATCAGAACAAGCAATGAGAATTGTGAGCTGTCTGTAGAACGTATCTCTAAGATTACAAAATACCTGAATAAGTAAAAATGTAGTCATTGTTTATAAAGCTTAGATCAATGGACAAAATTCAGAACAGGTAGAACACTGCGTCCATAAAAACATTGTTATTTTGCATATGAAAATCTTTATCACTGTATTAGTTGATCAGACTTTTTTCAATAGTAAGATTATATTCTCACATTTTTCTCAAAATTATCTAGTTGCAGGATCACATAATAGTTAGTGATATACTCTATTTTTCCATTTATTATACAGCTTAAAGTGAAAATAAAGTTTATTTCTATATCATTAAAATTTATATCTTCACTTCAAAAAAGAAATACTTTAGAAATCTCCAACTCAAATAAAAATCACACAAATATATTCAAGCTATTACTCTAGTCATTTTTATTATGCAGTATTTTTCTGAATAGAAAGGTATTTCCTGAATAAAAATGTCAGGATTGCAATTGACAGATACCTTGTCTTTGGCAAATAAGAAATTAGATTCTGTAGAGAAGTAATTTATATTATTACTTGAATTTTCCATTATTTGCAAATCAGATTTTTGTACAAAATATACATTTAGCATCCAAATTCAAAATTATTTAAAAATAGTTTTAATCACTATGCTTATCCATTTAAAAGAATAACTTGAAATGTATATGAAAATAACGCCTGGCTGAAGGTCTCTCTCTTCTACTCATTGGATTTTCCAGTAAAAGATCATAAAATATGTATTCTCACAAAATGAAACAAACATGTTTCATTTATTTAAAAGTGCTGGCTTTTTACAAATGAATTTTCAGCTTACAAATACCCTCTCCCTGCCCCCCAACCCCCCCCCCACACACACACACTATTGAAATACAAATGGACACATGGCTAGTTTAGCTCTTTTTCAGAAACTTGCAAAAAAGAATATTTTTAAAAAGAGAAAACTGTAAAAGTAGGTCACATTGCCTTAATCCTGTGTTTGTTCTTTTTAGAAAATGCAGCCTGAATCAGAATAAACAAAACAGCAATACAGACACTTGGGCTATGAATCACACCCAGACTCAGAGCTGGCAGAGATCTAAGGAATGTACATGATTTTCATCCAAATTAATGTCTGGTATTTATCCAGGTTAAGTTTTCTCCTGTTTCACTGTGAGAAGAATTCAATAAATAATACATGTTCTTTCCACTCCCTAGTGGTCTACTTACTTCATCTGAGTTGCATTCATTCATTTTTTTTTTCTTGCCATGGTGAACTAAACATTCCTGGCCGATTCTGAAGATACAGCTAAAGAAGTTTGTGAATGAAAATTGCTGTATTCTAATTATTATTTCTAAAACTATTTTCTATAACCCTTAGAAAATAAACTACATTTATTGGCCTGGTTGTCTTACATTCAAATCCCTAAAAAGTGGATACTATAAGCAAAACTAAATTGACAATTAAAATATTGCCATACTTTCAATCACAATCTGTTATGATTTGCAAATAATTGTTTAAAACACTATCCACTTTATGTAAATTATCAGAATGGTTTTCCCACATTTTCAACTTAGTTTTTAAAGAAAAATTATAATGATGTCTTAATTTATTTCCTAGCACCCATTTTCTATAGGAAAGAAAAACATTCTGGATTCTTTGCATAAATTCTCAGATTTAAAACCAAAATGGGCTTACTATCACTGTACACCTTGTTGCTCTTTTTCTAGATTATTCTGTTGCATAAAATATTACAACAAAAAATGATATAAAATATTTTTTCTACAGTATGTTATTTTATAGAACTCTTCCAAGCAATTCTTACAAGCCTTGCATGTAGCTGACCAGGGTTCAATCTCCAGCATCCCATATGGTCCCCCAATTACCACCAGAAGTAATTCCTTAGTGAAGAATCAGGAGTAACCCTGACTCATTGCATTGCTGGGTGGGACCCAAAAAATAAAACAAAAAATAATAAATAATAACATCATAAAAACCCAAATATATATTTTAGCATGGGCTTTATAGAAACAAAAGAATATAATCTATTGTTGAAGTTTGGTCCCTAGCACCCCAAGTGGTTCCCTGAGAGCTCCAACATAAGTGATCTCTGAACAGAGATTCCAGAGTAAGCACTGAGAAACAGCCAAGGTGTAGATCAAAGAGAGAGTGAGAGAGGGAAAGAGATAGAGCCATCTACAAATCAGAAAGAAATAGAAAGAGAGAGAGATAAAGAAAAAGAGAGAGAAAACAACTATACTAACCAGAAAGAAAAGTCAATTTTCATGAGACTTATAAGATGCTCATCTTGAACTAATAGACTACAGACACTTGAGAAAATAAAATTGAACGGAGGACTCAAGAGATAGTGCAAAGAATAAGGTATTTGCCTTGCACACAACTGATCCAGATTTGATCCCCAGTATCCGATAAGGTCTCCAGTGAACTGCCAAGAATAATTCCTGAGTGCAGAGTCATGTGTGACTCCTGAGCATTACCAGGTGTGGTTAGGAAAACAAACAAACAAAAAGTAAAACAGTAAACTAAAATGGAAATATCGTTCACTCCAGCAGTACTACTTCAAATATTTATCCCAAAGATGTGTAAACTCGAATTTGAAAGGAGATTTCCACTCCTACAGTAAGATATTTTGAATTGTCAAAGTTATTTGGTGATAAGTATAGTGATCCTATGCACAAAAAAGATGTTAAACTAAACTCTTGAAATTTTATAATATTGTAAACTAATGAAAATTTATTGAAAGAAGAAAATTGCAAAAAAGAAAACTGACAATGTTTAGGGAAATTAAAAATTGAAACTATCGCTAAGTAAAGCTGACAAAATTATACAACCAAAGACCTTAGAGTGAGGTTAAAATTGTCTATTCATTGAATACAGGCAAATGGGAAAACAAATGCGCAAATACCTTCTTGTGAGAAAGAGGCATCCTTAGAAGGACTGAAAGTATGGTGGGTAGGGCACTTGCCTAGCTGGTAAGCAAACTGAGTTCAATCTCCAACACCCTACACTTTACTCCAAGCTAGGCTATGAGTAATGTCTGAGTGCAGACCCAGGAATAAGCCCTGACATTGGTGGGTGTGATCCAAAAACAAAGAAAGAAAGAAATGAGAGTTATTTCTAGAATCAAAACAAAAAGCAGAATTTGCAATAGCAACACCTGTTGATTCCTAATGACCTAGAACCATTTCAGCTTTTAAATATGGTCTGACCCTGCTCACTTCAGGGAGATGGTTTACAAAACTTGAAAGCTTAAAAAAAAATACCCACAAAACTGACCCTGAAGAGGAACTCGCAGATAAATTTAGTTCTCTAGAAAAATCTCTACCACAATTATAATCCAAACCTATTACATAGAAAAAAAAAGTTTAGCCTGTTGTCTCACCTTTCAACTCAAAGGCCAGATTCAAATCTGAAAATTCTAGGTGTGGCCCACTTATAAACTCTTTACTGGCAATTTACAGAAAGCTATAGACATGCAGAAATAAAATAACAATACGTTAAAGAGGGACTCATTTTCACCTGCAAATTAGTGACTTTCTTTTATTGTATTGTAAAAGAGAAGCCCAGCCCGGAGGGGTGTGTTGATCTAGTTAAGTCAACTGGTTTTTTGTTTTTTTTTTTTTGTTTTTGTTTTTGGGTCACACCCGGCGGTCAGGGGACCATATGGGATGCTGGGATTAGAACCCGGGTCGGCCGCGTGCAAGGCAAATGCCCTACCCGCTGTGCTATCGCTCCAGCCCCAAATTCAACTGGTTTTTAAAAATCTCCCCTGCCTAGGGGAAAACCAGCCAGCAAGCTTGAATAGAAATAAGGGAGAAAGAACTGGGGCCAGCAAGTAGAGAACTTGCTTTGCATAACCCTTACCTAGCCAGAAGTGATCCATGCACTTAAAGGGAGGAGTAAACCCTGAGCACAGCTGTCTGATGCCCAAAAAAACAAGACTCTTCAGCTCGAGCCTTTAGGGGGACCTTCACTTGCACATTGAAGGGCCCCAGAAGGACTCAGCAGCCTCATAAAAACAACACAGAAGGATAAATAGCAGGGAAGTTATAGACATAGAGGGGTGGACTGGGAGATGTTGTAACCCCAATAGCAAAACTCAGAACTCAGTCTTTTAATTCTTTCACAGAGAGGACAGAGACCTGAATATCAGCAGTCACCTTCAAAAGGACCAAGACTGCTTCAACTCTTTAAATAAAGGAACATGACCAACAACATTTGGGGTTCTTTGTTTTAATGTTATACAGGATTTCCCCAAAGACCCACCCAAAGACCTAGCTGAAATCTGCAGTAATACCTTTCACATTCTCATGAGAATGTATTACTTTAGATTCCCAGTCTATGTAAAGTGAGGGACAGTTATTTTCGTGACTCAGATTCTTCTTTTCAATCTCCTCGATGTGTGATTTTTATCCTTAGTCAATAGTCAATGATGAGATGGGTTGGGAGGGGGAGGGGTGACTTTCTAATTGGACACAATTTTCACTCTTTTTACTAGTTTTGCAAAAAAAACTTCAAACTTATTTCATTTGTCACTAGCAAGATCGTACAATGTAAATATGTATTTCCCAGCATTAAATAAACATATTCTTATGTTATGGCTTGAACTGTGTCCACTCAAAATTCCTATATGAATCCTTAATCCAATATTTTAGAATACAAGTATATTTAGAGATAGGATTCTTCAAGAGATAATTAGATTCAAATGAGGCTATCAGAGTAACCCCTAAAGCAATATGTGTCCTTTAAAGAAATGAGGATGAGAGACACAGTCTGAGGTATGCAGTGAGGAAAGGACATGTTAGAACAGCAAAATGACACCATTAGCAAGTCAAAGAGACAGAATCTTAAAACACATTAACTCTGCCAAAACTTTTATCTTGTAAATGTCTATAGTGGAAGCCACCAGTCCCTAGAATTTTTATGACAGCTCTAGCAAACTAATATACATAAGAATATAGTAGAAATGCAAATCTTAAGTCTATACATTCTATTGAACCAGAAATGTTAGTAGTGGAATAGGCTGTTTTTTATATGTAAAAATTTCTGGATGAAAAATTTTATGACCACAAATTTACTCTATGTAGTTGATAAGTGAATTTATTTGGTCTCTACATTAATTCATTTTAGCTTAGTTCATAGTTCATAAAGCATAGTTATTTTTTCTTAGTTTCACTATTTTCTTTTCTTTGAACTTTAGCAAATGTTTATAGAGTATCACACATATGATATATTTAGCATATTAAAGGAGAATTAGGAAAAATACAATGAAGCACTCAGTAGCCAGGTTCTAGGGATTACTACCAGGAACAAAAAGAAGAGGAAAAATGAGAAATTTTGAAAACTTGAGACAACATCTAAATTGTGGGAGATGAATTCATATTAGCTTCCTCAATAGTTGCATATTCACACAGAAGGGTCAGATAAAAGTATAGACTTGATGCATTTGCTAAGGAGATCATTATTTTTTACATTATACAAAATTAAGGAGTAACTATATCCTAAGGGAATAAAAGACTTTTATTTTTATATTGTATTTCATATATTCTTTTATATTATCTTTTATATGAGGATAAAAGAGAAATAAAGGTGAAATGAAATGCATGCACCTAGAGCAATTTGAGCGACAAAATAAAATGGGATGTAATCTGTAGCATTGTAGTGATATAGGCAGGTAGATAGGGAAAGGCCCTTGGCAATGAAACTTAGATTAACAAAGTCTCCAGGAAGGAGAATCCTGAGACTGACCCACCCTGTGGATACAGAAAACAGACCTGATAACACCTTGAGGAGGTTGGACCCCTCCCCATGAAGTTCCTCAATTCCATGGACCTCTCCGTTAATCTGATTAAAATGTGATCCAGCCTAAAGAAGACCCAGCCTCCCTGGTAACCTCCTTAGCAATGGACTTTTACCTGGGAAGAAGGCCCACATGGGGGCAGGTTGAAGAGACCCTATAAAAGACACCTTGGCGTTACACCTACTGTTTTTTCCTTTCCACTTATCCCTTCCCTCAGAAACCTCTAAATAAAATCTGTTACTTCACTGCTTGTCTACTCCTGAAATTCTTTTCCCGAGAGCAAAGACAAGAACCCAGTAACTCTGGGTCCCGGGTGGTAGAGGTGGCTGGGGAGAAAGTGACATCTTTCTCCTCCCTGCTTCACGGAAGTCACCCATGGGGCCCACCAACATCAGTAGCACTGTCAACCCCTTGTTCATCGATTTGCTCGAGCAGGCACCAGTAACGTCTCCATTGTGAGACTTGTTACTGTTTTTGGCATATCGAATATGCCACAGGTAGCTTGGCAGGCTCTGCCATGCGATAATCTAGTGCATAACAAATATTAATTAGTCAATAATTATATAACATTAAATGAGTAAATGAGGATAGAAAAATATTCTATGCAGTATTCTTAGTAATTTATGTACATACACTGCCCTTAAGTATATGAAACACAATTCTCCTTTCCATAGTGTGGGTTGCTTGTAGTAAATTCTATCCATAGGACAATTGGGGGAAGCTAGTAATTTATTTTATAACTAATTGACAAATAGCAATAGAAGTGATTAACAGTGGTAAGTTATCCTGATAGTGCATACCCTTGTTATTGTGAGAAGAGGATGTGTTTTATCTGTGTAGTCTACTTTCAAAATATTCACCCAAGAGGAATCACATGGCAATCCTCTAGAAAATTATAACTGGAGGACATTTTATGAATTACTGGATCAGTATTTCTCAAAGTTTCCAAGAATATCAGAAAGAAATTTGAAAAACTATCAGAACCAAAATAAGTCTCATGAGAGATGAGATGTAACTCTCATGTCGTATTCTAAGAAGATTCATGAAATGAGAAAAAAGACATTAACAAAATACCCAAGGGAGACTTTATTTGGCTTTAGATCAGACCCAGCAGTGCTCTGGAGCTATTGCCTACTTGGTGCTTGGGGTTGTTTACACCTGGCATTGCTCAAGGTACCATATAAAGTACCAGAAATCTAGTTTGTAGTTGTTAATTTTGTCACAACATTAGTTTTTTCTTTAATACAAATATATGATAAAAATTTTGGTATACTATTCCTATACTTTGAAAATAGCACTGTAGCACTGTTGTCCCATTGTTCATAGATTTGCTTGAGCGGGCACCAGTAACGTCTCCATTGTGAGACTTGTTGTTACTGTTTTTGACATATTGAATATGCCAGGGGACTGGAGTGATAGCACAGCGAGTAGGGTGTTTGCCTTGAATGCAGCCAACCCAAGTTCGATCCCTTCGTCCCTCTTGGAGAGCTACAGTGCTACTTTGAAAATATAATTTTTAATTTTCCAAGTTAAATTTATACAAATTATTAAAAGTTAATTTTCAGAATCTATTGTAAAGTGGATAGTGTGCATTTTTATATGCACATTAATGTGCATTTAGTATCTATTACATATCCAGCTGACTAAGTTCATAGCTCGCTAATCATTTACAACATGGATACAATATAATGGTGACATTTTCTTTATACCATACCTGATGTACCTGACAATATCACTGAAGCATTTTCAGTCATTTGGTGAGCCTTGTTAAAGCCTCAGGTGATGGTTTTCTTCTTTGTCTAGACATAGGTTACTAGGCTAAACCTTTAATTTTACAGCAATTGAAAGGTTACCACCTTCTGTTAAGCAGAAGAACTCTATTATGGGACTATGTCTCCATTGCACCTCTACTGGGTAATGTCTAAGTATAAGGGGCTTGACATGTCAGTTATATGGCATAGAAGTTAATATGAAAGAATTTAACACACATTTATATGTTTGTTTTCTTTAGATTTTCAATTGTATCCCAAACAGCAAACTATTAACCTTTCAGGATCTAATCTATAATTTGTATTCTGGCCAAAAGCTGATTTACTTGACTGAAAGTTTTGCTGAAATAAGAAGCAAAGCATCAGACATTTAATGTATATACAACAAAAAGCTAAACTTATAAATTTAAATCCATCTTACATTAGAAGAATTTATAGCATTACGGCAATGAGATGTCAAGACATTAATAAGAATTGGCAGAACTCCATGTGATAAGATGACAGAATTATTGCCCGAAATATTACCTTTTTTCCTGGAAATGTATGAAATAAATGGAACAGATCCATTTAGAATGATAATCACTTTAAAAAAATCTCTCGACATTCTATTTCTTATACTATCTATTAATATTAGGCCACTTTGAAAATATGACATCAGAAGATATTAAAGCACTGAATCATGTTTCTCCATTTGCTTCCAGCAACACATTAAGCTGGGGATGAAAAAAAAAATCTTTGGCTTACTAATGCATTACTTTTTAATTAAAACTATAAGAAATGAAATACAGGGCTAGGGAGATAGTACAATAAGCAAGGTGCTTCCCTTGCATGCAACAAGTCTGGGTTCACTCCTCAGCACCATATATCTGGCCCCAGAAACCCAGGAGGGGTGTTCAACGAAGAAGGGTGATTCCTGAACACATACTCCTGAACACTCAGGAGTAAGCCCTGAGTACAGCTAGATCTGACACCCAAAACAAAATAAATAAAAGAGATTTATAATTTTGTAACTTTCTGTGAGGACCAACTAATTTTACAGGCATGGGCCCCATTAATTTAAATCAAGAAAGAAATTATTTCCTAACCTATCCTCACAAATCAGCCCTTGACTTTCATGTTTTTCACTATCTGGTATTTAACAGTTACTGCCATTGGTCTTTTATTGATTAGGGTTTCAAGTTCCATGAAGTCAGGAATGTTGTGTCCTCCCTATAAAATCTCTCAGAATTTGTTGATAGAAATGTATTGTGGGGGGTGGCTCCCAAGGAGTGTTCGGGGAACCTGAGGAGAGGTGGACACTATAAGCAATACTGGGCCAAGCAGGCCTGAATGCTCAGTGCTCTGGTGTTAGCACGAAAATGGATTTTCCTACTTTGGTGGGTTCTTGAGAAGTGTAAGAAATTATTTGCATACAGAACTTGAAAGATTGGGAGTCAGTTTATTGTAGAGGTTAAATCTGGGTCCCTCCAAATGGAAACATATTCCCTGCTCATGGATAGGGAGAATCAACATTGTCAAAATGGCAATACTCCCCAAAGCATTATACAGATTCAATGCGATCCCTATAAGGATACCCATGACATACTTCAAAGAAATTGATCAAGCAATCTTGAAATTCTTATGGAACAAAAAACACCCATGGATAGCTAAAACAATTCTGGGGAAAAAGATGATGGGAGGTATCACCCTCCCCAACATTAAACTTTACTACAAAGCGGTAACAATTAAAACAGCATGGTACTGGAACAAAGGCAGAGCTGCAAACCAATGGAACAGAGTGGAATATCCCAACACACAACCCCAAATGTATGATCATCTAATCTTTGAAAAGGGGGTAAGAAAAGTGAAGTGGAGCAAGGAAAGCCTCTTCAACAAATGGTGCTAGCATAACTGGAAAACCACATGCAAAAGAATGGGCTTAGACCTCGACTTGACACCATGCACAAAAATCAGATCAAAATGGATTAAAGACCTCAACATCAGACCACAATCCATAAGGTACATCGAAGACAAGGTCGGCAAAATCCTTCACGATATTGAAGCTAAAGGTATCTTCAAATATGACACGGAACTAAGCAATCAAGTAAAAAAGAGATAAACAGATGGGACTATATTTAACTAAGAAGTTTCTGCACTGCAAAAGACACAGGGACCAGAATACAAAGGCAATCTACAGAGTGGGAAAGGATAGTCACCCAATACCCATCCAATAAAGGATTGATATCAAGGGTATACAAAGCACTAGTTGAACTCTACAAGAAGAAAACATCCAACCCCATCAGAAAATGGGCCAAAGAAATGAACAGAAACTTTTCCAAGAAAGATATACGAATGGCTAAAAGGTACATGAAATAATGCTCTGCATCACTAATCATCAGGGAGATGCAGATCAAAACAACTATGAGATACCACCTCACACCACAGAGAATGGCACACATCCAAAAGAACAAAAGCAACCGCTGTTGTAGAGGATGTGGAGAGAAAGGGACCCTTCTACACTGCTGGTGGGAATGCCGAGTGGTCCAGCTCCTTTGGAAAACAATATGGACACTTCTCAAAAAATTTGAAATTGAGCTTCCATTTGATCCAGCAATACAACTTCTAGGAATATATCCTGGAGAGGCAAAAAAGTACAGTCGAAATGACATCTACACTTATATGTTCATCGCGGCACTGTTTACAATAGCCAGAATCTGGAAAAAACCCAAGTGCCCGAGAACAGATGACTGGTTAAAGAAACTGTGGTTCATCTATACAATGGAATACTATGCAGCTGTTAGAAAAAATGAAGTCATGAACTTTGCATATAAGTGGATCAACATGGAAAGTATCATACTAAGTGAAATGAGCCAGAAAGAGAGGGGCAGGCATAGAAAGATTGCACTCATCTGTGGAATATAAAATAACAGAGTAGGAGACATACACACAAGAATAGTAGTATATAATACCAGGAGGTTGGCTCCATGGCTTGGAAGCTAGCCTCACACACTGGCAGAAAGTCATCCCAGATAGAGAAGGGAACACCAAGTAAAATGTGATTGGAAATCCCAAGCGGGGAGGGAGTTGCACGCTGAAAGTAGACTAGAGACTAAACATAATGGCCACTCAATACCCCTATTGCAAACCAGAACATCCGAAAGGAGAGAGAGAGAACAAATTGGAATGCCCTGCCACAGAGGCGGAGTGGGGTGGGGAAGATGGGATGGGGAGTGGGAGCAATACTGGGTTCATAAGTGGTGGAGAATGGACACTGGTGGAGGGATGGGCTCTCGAACATTGCATGAGGGAAAAAAACAAGTACAAAAATGTGTGAATCTGTAACTGTACCCTCACTGTGACTCACTAATTAAAAAATAAATAAATTATTAAAAATAATAAATAAATAAATAAATAAATAAAAATAAATACATCTGGGTCCCTCCTCAAATGGCCAAGTCTCTCCTTTACCTGTCAGTCACATCACCTGTCAATCACATTACCCGTCCTCTCCCTAATGTTGCCCCATCTCATGTCTGACTTCCCTGACAATATTTCTAATTCTTTGTACATCTTTTGAAAATTTGTTTTCCAGTCAACTAGTTTACTGAAAAAAGAAAGTCAAGCTGCTAGTTGTGAATAGAATTAGATAGAAATTACCGGCCTAATTTTTAATTGACAAAAGTCATTTTTTATGAACACAATCTGACCAATGCCATCAACATACCAGAGCCACTGAGAGGCCCAGTTAGGACTGAGAATTCCTCCAACTCTGCTTGATGATTAGCACAAAACAGCTGGTCGCTGATGTTGTCAAGAGTTCTCTCTACTTCTCAACTCAATTTCTTGCTTCATCGCTTTGAACCCCTTTGGGGCAACAGCAGTTTAAGGGAGATCAACAAGAACACTTTTGCTCTCTCAAGAGTTCTGGACAAGAGGATAAACAGTTACACAGCTGGCCAAACTAACAGGTGCAGAAGTGTGTGACTTAAGTGTTTAATAAATGCACGAGCATTTTACAATGCCTAGTGGACCTTTCTTAAATTTATTAAACTTAATTGATATATATCAAATTTGAGTGGTGCAATTTCTACTCAAAAACAAAGTTACAATCTCTTTATTATGTTACAAACATCATGCTGTTAATTAAAAGCCCGGAGAAAGTCATATTTTAATTTATGTTTCCATGAACACCAATACATTTAAAATAAAATGTAGAAAAATATCTATACTTCATTTTGCTCTGTTTCTGTAATATAATATAAATCTTTATGAGTAGTTTAATTTACATACTACAATTACACAATTGTATAGCTACATGCATATTTTTTTGTATTTCTCTTAAATACCTGCTTGTGTAAACAATATACAATTAATAATGTAAAAGAGTGTAGGCCCTATATCTTAAGCAGTAGCACTTTATAAGACACAAATTTACTGTTTTTGCTCTGGAATGTAATTATAATTATCTAGTAAAATCAGTTATAATACCTAGTAGTTAAACGGATAGTATTTTAATATTTCTGCAGGAAGCCCTCTCTAGCAATGCTTAGGGGACCTGGATGTCACTCCTGGTGACACAGGGATGCTCAAGACCAGCATATCTGGGGACCACAAGGGCCACTCCATGTAGTGCTTCAAGGTACCTATGTATGAAATCGACTCAAAGCCTTGTGTATGCTACAAAGCACGTGCCCCTAAATTCTGAGCATCTGGTCTATGAATTTTATTTTAAAGGTCACAGGAATATCTACTCATAGATGTCTCTAGTAATTTAATGATGAAAAATTAAGGTCCAGGGTCAAGGTTCAAGTAACAGAGCATGCATGTGTTATGTGCAACGTTCTGAATTCAGTCCTAGGCAACACAAAACTGTACCTGCTGCCTATCTCCTTTTGGCATCTGAGCATTACCTGGAGCAGCCCAGGTCCTGAGCACCACAAGACACGATTCCCACAAGAGCACAAATTACGAATAACTAAAATTAAAATGAACATGATTGATTGAGTTACTACTCTGACAGTATACATACAAAGATTTGATCCTGGATGTCTGGTAGAGAGAATTTTCAATAATTTACAAATCATGGGTATAGACTCATACTCACATCTCCCACAAACAATTCATTGCTCATTTCATTTTGAGGATGGATTATCCCATGTAGTTTCTCAAGAGTCCTGGACACCTTCTATAGATATGAGGCCAGCTGTCCTAAAGTTCAGTGTCAGGACCTGAGGATATGATGTTGTTGACCCTGCAGTGTCAGGAAATTCCAAAGGCAATTTTCAAGGTGCTGGGGACCACCCTGAGTATACCCAGTGATTCTGGAAGGGGAACATGAGCTGTCTTCGATGGACATGAGTATGAGCTAATAGTTGACTAACTCCTGGTCCCCAAGTCAAAATTGAAATTGTTATTATCTATTTTTACTAATTATAACAATAAAACTTGAAACATATAGGACATGTGAGTAACTTTAAAAAAAAAGGTGTAATCTATCATAACCTCATTGGGAAGAAAAATACTGTTATGACTAAAAGAGCATGACTGCATTTTCCCACATACATCAAAATTCCTAATGTTCAGTTAAAAACTAAAATAAGTGTTGATTTCAAAATATGAAATTTTTAAAACAGTCTTTAGTTGCGTTCAGTCCTGAAATTAAAATATCTCCCATGAACAGCTTTTAGCAAATTGTAATAAATAAAAAACTTTTCAATCATTCTTTTATGATAAACCTTTTAGTAATGAGCAGTACATTTCCTAAGTATGTCTTTGGCTTCTACAAATCCAGATCAATTTCCCATAATTTGTCCCATTTCCTGAAAGAACTACTAGTTTCTTTCTCTACTCAGAACTCCCTTGAAGGTCTGTGCTCCTGATCTCAAAATAATTTTCAGTAAGTCAAGGGAAAAGTATTATATTGAAACAAAACAGAATAAGTAATCTCTTGTAGTCTATGGTGTTTTACAAAATACAAGACAATTTTACAAGTACTTTATATATTTTTGATATTATACCTTAGTCTGATGAATTGAATGGTGAGAAAATATTTTCCCTCAGCATGTGGTATGTCTTTCATTCTGGTAATTATTTATTTTGCAGAACAGAAGCTTCTTAATTTGATGTAATTCCATGTTTACTTTTGCTTCTGTTTGCTTGTATGGGGTTTCTCTTGGTTTTATTTGCTTAAAGCTTTTTTCCCCTTTATTGAAAATGGTATGTAGCCTTATTAAAAAAATTAAGAATTGAATTTCCACATAATACAATAATGCCCCTTATTTGCTATCTACTTCAAGGGCCCCAAGCCCCATTTTGAAGATACTTGATTTGTACCACTATGCTCATTACAACACTCTCATAGCATTCAATATGTGGAAACAATCCAAGAACAAAAGAAAAAAGTGGACAAAGAAATTCTGATATGTATACAAAATGGAATACTACTTCAAGGTTTAAAATTAAAAAATGAGGTCATATAGCTCCTCACTGTATGAATGGAAGTGCAGGGCATCATGCTGAGTGAATTAAGTCAGAAGGAAAGGTACAAACACAGAATTGTCTTACTCAAATGTAGGATATAAAGAAATAGTAATGGAATACAAACATTAGTCACAACAGAACTGAAGAGTTGGTCTACAGAACTGAATTTACCAAGGGGTTGGTGCTGAGGAAAAGTTTCCTTGGGGATATTGGAGGAGGAAAGCAGAAACTGGTGGTGGCTGTGATGTTGGAACATTGTATGCATGAAAGTCTATCACTAGTAGTAGTGTAAGTCACAGTGAATAAAAAATTGGAGAAAAAAGACAACAACAAAAAAATAATAAATGCGACTAGCTGTAATTAATGTCCCTCAATGTTTTTAATTACTTAATTTTTAATTAAGACACTGTGATTTACAATTGTCTATTTTTGTAAATAGACAATTGTAAATAAACAATTTACAATTGTTTCAGGCATCCAATCCCAACACAAATCCTATCACCAATGTCCCCAGGGTCCCTGTAATACCCAAGCCTGACCCTGAGGATGCATTATGAAATTTATTTCATAATGATTGTTCCAGCAAAATTTAAAGAAACTCCCTCAAATTTTTAATAAGATATCTTGAGATATGGAAAGTGTTCTGGTTTGATTTAGCTTTAATAACTTATTATTAATAAATAAAAGTTTTTCATAGTAATAATGGATATTCTCAAGGAGAAAAGATTAGATTTAAATTATTATTTGCAAGTGTACTTATTTAACATTGTAAAAAACTATTTGTCACTTTGGGTAGAAGGGTTGAGCAAAATTTAATACTTAAAAATCTTCTACAGACTAGAGTCATACACAAACATCACTGATTTTTTTACTTATATAAGCAATTCCTTGACATTAGTTATGAATTTTGTAACCATAGCCTTGTGTTATATAAAATTCACAATTGTATTGCTTTACTGTTAATTGGGGGAAGGGGTGGGTTTAGACTACTCCTGCCTGGTGGTACTCAGAGATATGCTTGGTTCTGTGGTCAGGTGTGACGCCTAGCAATGCTCTGAGGCTGGGGATTCAATCTGGATTTTAACTTCTTTAGCCACATATAAGTGTCTTATTCTATACTCTCCCTCTATCCCCTATTTTTTTTAAATAAAAAATCGAATAAATCTACTACACACTTGAAGTACTATTTAGAAAGAAAATTTGAAAGTTGGAATCATCAAAATCATGGACTTTTGATATCCATTAAATACTGAAGTGAAGAACCGTTCACCAAAGGACTACTTCATTGGATATTAACTTCTGTTTATCACATGGGCAAAAAGCTAGGTGTAATTGAATTTTTGTTTGAAACATTGGCTTAGTAGCATATGCATATGCTTAGTAATACATTATGATGGTTATTTGAAAATATTTTGGTATTAGTCAAAGTTTCTTTATTCAAATACCAAGATATCTCCCTAGAGCAATTTATAATTATTTGACATGCATACATGTACATACAGACATACACATAATGTGTGAATATGTTTAGCAGCCATATATGCTCAGAGCTTACTCCAGGCTCTGCAGTGATATCCACTACTAATTAGGCCGAGGGTGGTATGGGATGCCAGTGACAAAACCCAGGTGTGCTGAATACAAGGCAAGTAACTTACTCTATAGTAATCTCTCCAGGCCTGATATATTTTAAGATATTATATATTTCAATTAGTTATAAAACCAATGATATCATTATGATAAAGTGTCTCATCACATTTCTTGTCACAAATAGTTTTTCTTTGTAAAGAGCCTTTTGTCCAATATGAAGTAATAATGAAAATCATGCAGGGCCAGAGTGATAATACAGAGTTAGGGTGTTTCCCTTGAATGCTGCAGATCTGGATTTGAATCCCTGACACCCATTATGGTCTGACGAGCCTATCAGGAGTGACCACTGAGCATACAGTCAGGACTAAACCTTGAGCACTGCCAGATGTGGCACCCAAAACAAAAAACAAACAAAAAATCTTATAGCTGAGGCATTCAAAATATCTGAAAGAATTCTGTGCTTTAAATAGACTACTTAGATTTGCTTCTGCTTCTTAATCTTTTAACTATTTGTACCTAGAACTTTTCAATTGTTCCAGGAGAAGGTGATTAATATGTCAGAGTTTTGATTGTTATTTGGAGGTTTATTAATGATCTGGGAATCTGGGATAGAGAAACCCCATGATACCCTGTAAAATCAAATCCAACAGGTTTGGGCCTGAGGATACTGTATTACCTGTGGCCCTGGAGCCACCCACCTGAGCCATCAAGATAGTGCTCAGTAATACTTTTTTATTTCCCTTCTTTTTGGCTCACACCTGGCGATGCACAGGGGTTACTCCTGGCTCAAGTACTCACGGAATTATTCCTGGCAGTGCCCAGGGGACCATATGGAATGCTGGGAATCAAACCCAGATCGGCTGCGTGCAAGGCAAACATCCTACTTGCTGTGCTATCACTATAGCCCCCAGTCCATTTATTTTTAATACTACAGAAACTTAGCATCAGTCATGTCCTACTAGAAACACGATGTAATAGAGATCCACTATAAATCATTCTTCAATACCAAGTGAGTGCTTAAAAGGACCAGGCATATTTTAATAGTTAGGAATACAACAATGACAAAATTTGTCCATCTGAAATTTACATTACCATCCTAAAATTTACACATACAGGAAAAGATCTGTGGATCTTTGTGTAGATCTAAAAGATCTACACAAGCAATAAACATTATAAATAATGATCAGGCTAGATTAAACAGAGTGAAGTGGTTATATACTAATCTATGTATTAAGAAAGTATCGATTTGGGTAACGCCACGAATTTGGGTTTTGTGGTCTATTTTTAGTATACTCCCTAGATGTTGAACATTAAATTATATTGCTTGTTTCTTCATCTTCTATATACTTCTGCATAAAGAAAGTAGTAATTCTTGCTGAGAGTAGATCTTGAACAACACCAGGTGTGGCACAAAGGATAAGCAAAAATGAGGAGTGATATTGCATGAAGTGGCATGAATATGAATACCATATTGACAATTGCTTATATTTTATAATTGAGGATGTATATGGTTTAATTTACTGGGTCTGCCGTGGCATTTACAGCAATTTCTTTTTAATACAAATATACTTTGATTAATTAAAATTATAGGTAGATACAACATAATATTTATTGGAATAATATCAGCACAATGAGGATTAATCCTGCTTTTATATGGTGAGAGGGTTGGAAGTCCCCCACACACCCCTATTTATTTCTTCACACTGCTGCATAATAGAAGGCCTTGTAATTTATGACACTAGGATTGGAATAAAAGTAAGGGCCTACCATTGACTTTGGTATGATTTGTTTGCACTAACATATGGAGAATTTTAGGGAACCATTAAGAGTAGGATTTACATTGACTAGAAATGACAGTCTTCCCTGGAAAGATTCATAACCTGTTTTACAAATAAAGAATATGCAGGGAGGACCTGATCAGTTATCTAAGACAGTACAGATAAAATAAGTGAGTTAATATAAGGAAAACAAAACCTACAGCATGTCAGTTGATGAATTGTCCAAAAGTCTACCGGAAAAATTATATATAGCTCAATAGGAATTAGTTACATTCTATCTTTAAATCCTAAACTTACCATGCACACCCACTAAGTTGTAAGTAATATTAAATATGATCATTTATAAGATTTTTTATCACACCTAAAAAATCAATCTAGTATTATATATTTTTAAAATTTTTATTTACAGTAATTATATTTGAGGGCATGCAAAAATATACTATTTCCTCAATGTTTTATTCTCATATATTTCACCCTGTCTCTCAATAGCTTTTATTAGATTATTTATAAAAGAAAGATCTAGGTTAAGATTTTTTAACTAATATATACTTTTTAAGTTTGTCTAATTTATTTTACCATTTATCAAGTATATTCTTGAAAGATATTTTACAGGCTCAGCCCTTTACCAGAGTTGCTCTATAATAAATCTTATTTGTGATTATGTTATAGAAATTCAATAAAGATAATTTGAGGCTCATAAAAATAAAATATATAGTGAGTAGATAAAAATAACCCTGTAAATGGCTTAAAGAGAAAAATGTAGGTTGATGTATTTGAATTACTGTGACTTAGATTTTAACAAGTAACATCTTTGACTAATTGTTCTGCAAGCAAAAAGAAAATGCTTACTATAGAGTTGAGCTTTTGTTCACCACTGATGTATCCTATTTAAATAAAATATTTTCATCCAAAACTGTTGCTCTCTAAGATCATTTCAAAGAAATTAGATTTTCTCACTTAGTAACCACACTATGAAACACAGATATTATAAAATTACTAGTTATTTTTTTAAAAATTAAAGTCTAAATCTAAGTTATGCATCAACTGTTAATTATAAAAACCTTTACTTTCAGCTCTCCCACTTTTGTGATTATCTCTGCACTAATAATAAAATATCTAAAGTTTCAACATCTACTATATAATTTAGCATTCTAATATTCGTGAAAATTTCCAATGTGAATTCAGAATAAATTGTTAGCTTAGAAAGTTGAAGAAAGTATATGCAATTTATATCTATGTCTATATAAATATGGACATTTATATAAATAAATATATATACATTTATATTTGTGTTCATTTATCAAATTTATAGTCATATCCCAGACAACCTTTTTCTTTTTCAAATTGAACTGCATATAATTTACTTAATGCAATGTTATACACATATTTAATGAAAATACTTTAAGTTGGGATACTCATTTCACTGATGTAACAAAGAATGTGAGAAACTTTTCTATTCCTGCAGGCCTTCATAAACCAATATTTTGTGCACATACCAGGCTAAAATACTACAATAAAATTAATATTGTTCTACCATGTACTATACCTGTGACTTCACCCACCTCCATTAGATGAGATATGCTCCCGAAAAGAGCAGGTCAAAGAACATTCTTGACATTAACTATGGAAAAAAAGGTGACAAGAAAATAAGCTGAAAGCACCTATTCTGCTCTCCATAAGTGCTATTGTACAATATAGAGCATAATATAGTTCGAGACCATATTTGTCTCTATGAAATAATGAATTCTCATGTTGAAAATTTGTGAATTATACTGATGTGATAGTTTGATAATAGGGTGTAGATGAAAGTTATTACAATTATCAAGTATTAGAATATTAAAGACAAAAATATGTTAGTAATTATTTAGTTTCAATTAGTCATTTAAAAGATTGAGGAAAAAAACTCAAAGTTAAATGGGTCAATCAGCATCTAAGACTAGTTATCAGTTTTTGAGCATTCATTATGTACGGACCACTATGATACACAATAAACAGAATTCTTTAAACTAGAAATTGTGTGTAAGAGAAAATTAAAGCTCAGCAAAGTCAGTGTATACATTGTCCAAGTTCACCTAGCTGATACTTTATGCACCTAGAACAAAAATATGGCCCTTCCTGACTCCAAATTCTAGCGTCTTTCTATAATTTGATTATAATGTGAAATTCTGCTGCCCGAAAATCATAAGCTCTTTTGTTATAGTGCTCAAGGTCACATACGGGTTAATGTGAGGCTGACTCTCCTGATATATACTTTGGCTTGTGCACTGATCGTATTTTTTTCCTCCAAAACCAGAGTCAGGTGAAGGATATTCTTTTTTTTAAAGAAAGGAAAGAAAACTACAAAGGAATAAATTAAAAACAAACATTCTGGAAATAATCAAATATGCCATTTATTACAAAGATATTTACGGCAAAATTATCATCGTTGCAATATTCCATCCATGTTGAAGTCAAATATAGCGACTATTCCATCTCTGTTTCTCATGGTAGAAAGCTTCTTTATTTAACCTAATTCAGGGAAAACAGTTTTCTAATACAACTAAGATTCTGACCTTCTTTTATGAAAGTTGTTAAATAATCATGATGGATTTTAAAATAAAAGTCTATCTTTCCTGAATGCAAAAAGGATTCAATCATTTTTCATCATGATTAACAAAATAAGTTAGATTGACTTCCATATCTAAAATGGAAACCGAGAAACTAGAATTCAAAATGTTTTGCTAAGAATTCCCAGGACCAATAAATAGTATTCATATTTATTCAATTTATATGTTGTTGAAATTAGAGGTATTTCCTAAATTTTACTGAGACAAAAACAGAGAAATAACAATTTGTGGATATTCAACCAAATGATTGGTTGGTTTTTTGTTCTTCACAGTTTTTTTTTTTTTTTTTTTTTTTTTTGCTTTTTGGGTCACACCCAGCGATGCTCAGGGGTTACTCCTGGCTTTGCACTCAGGAACTACTCCTGGCGGTGCTTGGGGTACCATATGGGATGCCGGGGATCGAACCCGGGTCGGCCGCGTGCAAGGCAAACGCCCTACCCGCTGTGCTATCGCTCCGGCCCCATGTTCTTCACAGTTATTAACTTTCACTAAATTCTTTCCATTTCACTGTTTACCTTCCAAGAACTTCCCGAATATAGTTAATCAGGAGCCTATTCTACTCAGCTGCAACATTCACCTGACAGAATCATAATATTCATCTCACACATCCTTAGCAAAGTTGTAAGTTGTCGAACACCAGTAAGTCCAGAAAAAAAAAGGAAGGAAGGAAGGGAGGGAGGGAGGAAGGAAGGAAGGAAGGAAGGGAGGGAGGGAGGAAGGGAGGGAGGGAGGAAGGGAGGAAGGGAGGAAGGGAGAAAGGGAGGGAGGAAGGGAGGGAGGGAGGGAGGAAGGATAGAAGGAAGGAAGGAAGGAAGGAAGGAAGGAAGGAAGGAAGGAAGGAAGGAAGGAAGGAAGGAAGGAAGGAAGGAAGGAAGGAAGGGAGGAAGGAAGGGAGGAAGGAAGGGAGGGAGGGAGGAAGGGAGGAAGAGAGGAAGGGAGGAAGGGAGGGAGGAACGAAGGAAAACAGCATAACTGCATTCTATCAGAATATTACACTAATGTGCAGACAAGGACTGCAAAACTTTAAGGAAAAACCAGCTGTTCATTTTTCTATAAAATACAGGTACAGAGAGATTAATAGGTCATGTTAAATTCACAAATCACAGTAATAATCATTTTGAGTGAAGAGGAGAGGGTTAGTATTTGGGCTATATCTAGTTACTAGAGCTAACTTCTAGCTCTGTGCTTGGGAATAGAACCAGGGACTGCTGTATGCTTAATGTCTCTCCAGCCAGTGATAGAGCCATTAAAAAATAAATGTCTGGAACTGGATGGGGTGTTGTGAAGTAACCTTGTACATTAATAGCATAAACATTAATAGTATTGTAACTGAAAAAGTAATAAAACCACAAATACACACACATACATTCACAACTTTTAGCAATCTCTCCCTGTTTTCATAAACAAAGACATATTTTTTATAAATCACCATTTGCGGTTTATTTAAATAAATAAGGGAATAATGCTTATGAACAAAATCAATATAATGATGTCACTTAGTTACAAATAACACAACTTTCAAAAAATATAATGTGTCCAATTAGAAGCTTCTACACAGCAAATCCAGGTTGAAATGTAGAGGTAGGGATTGAAATAAGTTGATTGCAACACTGTATGCTATTCTAACATCAACCACTCTAAGTTTACTCAATCTCCATAAATTAAGGTCACAATCTCATCAAGATTTCACTCACTTCAGATATTACCTTCAAATTTGAGAATCTCCAGTTTGCCTATATATCTGATAAACTGGCATAAAATTGAAGGAAGCCATGGTTTCTTCAATTTGGTCATATCTGAGAATGGCCACAGAACTTGCTATTGCAGCACATGTACAATTACAATTATACAAAGATAGAAATAAAAAAAAGTCAAGTTTAGTGATATGTAAGGCAGTCTGGAAAGTTTCAAAATACAAATATTTCATGGCATTGTCTCATGGAATTTGAAGTGCTACTCTTCTAGTACATCTGTGTGTTCATGAACCAGGAATCTTACCTGATCTTATGTCCAGGTATTTCATGAATGTTCATTGTGCACTAGTTCAAAGCCCCAAATCTTTCACCCCATGGGTAGTCTTTCTAGAGTAACAACTCACATCCTAAGTCTTTTCTTTAGCATGAATCCATACGCAATTCAAGTATGGCCAACAAGAATAACAAATACATTGCCATGTCTTGTAGAATCTCAAAGGTTAAAAAGGATCTCAGAAATGATGGACAAAGCTCGGACAAATAATTGATAGCTAAGGTATGTATTTTGAATTAAGGGGAATTTATTTTTTTTTACAAAACCTACTATGCTAAGAAAATGAGTACTTTAATCCATTGTAACCCCCCCAAAAATTAGTAAGCATTATTCTATGGTCCGTTTGCATTTTTGATGTGATAATTATGTTTTTTACATATCTGAATCAGAATTTCAAAAGCCAAAGTAAATTTTCTTAATTCCAATCTGCTAAAACAAAGATATAAGGGAATTGATATTAGCTCTTAGCAAGAGCTATGCACATTCCTGAAACAGCTAAGCATTTAATTTAAGCACATGAACACCCCCCATCCATGAATAAACCTAAAGCCTGAAACTGACAGAATACATTAGCTGGAGATTATTGTAATAATGCAACTAATTAATGGTCTACAAAAGGCTTCCAGATGGTATAGACAAATACATTTAATTATAGTCCATCATTCTTACTTGCATATAGAATGTCCAGCGCTGCAATATAATCCTGATATTTATGTAGCTATGAATTATTGTTATGTCTATATGGAAATGCAATTATGATAAACTGAACATTCAAATAACTACTTATTTACAAGCACATAACTTTCCCAAGTTTTGAGCTTACAATTTTTTTAATTTATGTAATTCTAAACCAGAATGTTAATGGATTTTTAATATCCTTGCATGAATTACTTATTCAAAATTATCTTAGTAAGTAAAGCCTAAATAATAGATTCATTTAAAGAACTCAGTGGTATACTAATAGAAAGCAAAACAAAGCAAAACTAAAAGACAAAGAAATGTATTTTAATTTGCTTTCAGGATCAAGTAAATTTTCTTTCTTTCATAATTCCCATGGGTTAAAATCACAATTTTTATCAATACAGAAGAATTAGTCTTCTATAACTCTGTATTTCTTTGAGGGCCATTGGTCCGTGAAACACATACACACATATTTAAATTATTTTTATAGCACCTGTGTGAATAAAATATAATGATTCAACTTTCTAAATTTGGGGTAATATATAATCTTCTATAAAACTAATCTGTGATACTTCACTGGAGTGATACATGAGAAAATATTGGATATTTTATAACTACTTATACTCCACTTATATTATTTCCATGGCATCACCTAATTATAACAAAACAAATGACAGTGCATCCTCCAGTAACAACTGATTTTATCACTATAGACACAGGCACATGTTGAAAACTTGCCAATGACATTTGACTATGAATAAGACACTAAAGCATTTTGTATGTAAATATATTTTCATTTGCAGTTTTATTTTAACCATTATTGTTCAAGCTTAGTATTTTATAGGTTGGAAGTAAATTCAAAATCCATTGAAAATAATGCACTTAAAAAAACTCTCCCAAGTATGTAATACAACTTAAGATCATTAATACATTAGATAGTCATGAAGGAAAACCAAAGCAAAACCACTTTATATACTTAACAGGAGAGTAGTTTCATAAAGTTTAAACAGTTATCCCATTCTACTCCTTGGGATAATCCCAAACGGAAAAAAGCATATACCCACAACAAAAGAAAAACTACTTACATATTGATTCTTAATCATAATTGTCAAAAATGAGGAAAAAATAAATGTACATCTGTTGAACAGATAAGTGAAATTCTATACCCACACAATGAAATATTACTTAGTATTAATGAAAATGATGTATTCATACATGCTATAATATAGATGCACTTTATAAATGATAATTGATAGAGACTGGAGAGCTAATATAATATCTGACTGCCAGGAGTTATCCCTGAGCATAGAACCAAGAGTAAGTCGAGTACTGCAGGGAGTGGCCCTAATAACAAACAAGAAAACAATAGATAAATAAAATTATAGATTCAGAATAGAAAATAAAATATATTGTGTAATTCTATTCTATAAAATGTTCAAAAATATGCAACTTGATAAAATCAGACAGTAAATATCTAGACTTCAGAACAGCAAGAGGAATTCTCATTATTAATAATTAATAATCAAATGATTACCAATTGACAGAGCTTCATTTTGTTGTGGTAATAAATTTCTAGTATTAATTGTCTTGATAGTTCCACAAGTCTGAATATATTAGAAACAACTGGTTGTATACCCTTTAACTTGATAAATTATGGACTATTAAAGTTAGATAGAGATAGTGTTGTGATTAACAATAAAACATTAGCAGGAGCTGGACGGGTAGAGTAAGTACTTGTCTTGTATGAAGCTGACTTGCATTTGATGCCCTGTACCCGATACATATAATTCCCCAAGTCCCACCAGGAGTGATCTCTGAGCACAGAACCAGTAGTAAGCCCTGAGCATAGAGCCATGAGTAAGCCCTGAGCACTGCTGAGGTGACACAAAAAAACAATACTTTTGTTTTAGAAATATTTTCTACATTTTTTTCTATAGAGCTTAGAATTAGTTGGTGGTGAATTCAGCATTTTTCTCCCAGGATCAATTTTCATGTAGAGTAAAGTATGCATTACCTAAAATATAAGAGCCAGTAATAATGATGCTAAATAATTAAATTCTAAAATAGTAGGAAAGCAATGAATAGAAGAACCTCTCCAAATGAAAGTTTTCCATTGTCTACAGACTGAAAATCATAATGAAATAAGATAAAGGACAAGTCTAATGCAACTATAATAGTCTTAAGCTAATATTATGTGCTGCTATTGACAAAAAATAGGGAAGGGGTTAGATGAAAATAAGGAACCATATAAGGATGAAGGTGAAGTGAACTAGGGAGATTTATTTACATACATAACTTAATATGCATGTAGTATGCATTTAATATGCATTTAGTAAACTAGGGATATTTTTACGTGCATAATTTAATATTTACATGCAATTTACATGAATATTTTTACATAATGCTTTTATTTCTTTGACTCATAGATTATGAATGATCTGTACATTTTCTAAGTACTCACAACTATACACCGTCTTATTCATTAATACTAAAGTGCTAATAACTGGGTATAAAATAAATATTTTGAAGATAAATATTTCTGCAGAATTGTGCATGGCTAAGATCAACTGAAGAGATGCCTCCTAAGTCTAGACATAGAGAAAATGACTAAGAAAATCAGATAGGAAAACTCAAGGAGAGATTTTCTTCATAAGAGGGGAAAGAAGGACTATTGGTATCGGAAAATTAATGAGAAGGACTTAAGAAACACATGTAGATAGTCTAGTTCAATTCTAGGAAGCTTGTTTCCTTAAATTCATACTATTTGCTCCTTAACTAATTATTTATAGTTATGATTTGCAACATCAAAAATTATTAAGGTAAAGAAAAGTTTCTGTCACAGCAAAAACCATGACCATTTCTAATCTTACCAAATGTACACAGATGGAGACAACTGATATGTATCTGAGACAATCTTAAATTAAGATACAATGCTAGGATTAAGATTATGATAAGAGAAGCAGAGTAAAAATGAGGAAATATCTAACAAAAATCTGGGCCTATTTTGTATAAGATCTTTTAAAAATATTTTATATCAGGCATTTTTTTATGCAACAGAAATCTTTTGTATTTCAAAAATATTTAGCAATTTTATTTACTTAAATAAATAAGTAAATATTTATTTACTTATTATATAGATGGAGGGATGGGTGTTGGATCATTGTATGACTGAAACTCAATCATTAACAGCTTTGTACTAATCTCAGATATAAAATAAATTTTAGCGATAGCACAGTGGGTAGGGTGTTTGCCTCACACGTGGCTGACCTGGGTGTGATTTGTCTGTCCGTCTCGAGAGCCCAGCAAGCTACCAAGAGTATCCCACCTGCAAGGCAGAGTCTGGCAAGCTATCTGTGGTGTATTCGATATGCCAAAAATAGTAACAATAAGTCTCACAATGGAGATGTTACTGGTGCCCGCTCGAGAAAATCCATGAACAACGGGA
The DNA here is from genome assembly GCF_027595985.1 of Sorex araneus. NCBI lineage: Eukaryota > Metazoa > Chordata > Mammalia > Eulipotyphla > Soricidae > Sorex > Sorex araneus. The sequence goes on along the minus strand of NC_073303.1, from coordinate 169,337,720 downwards.
CTACAGTGTTATTAAATTTTTAATAAAAATTATTAAACAACGGGACTACAGTGCAATTTAAATTTTTTAATAAAAAAACCCATAAATAAAAGCTGTGACCTGGGTGGGAGAGAGCATGCAAAGGCTGAACTGCATGTTTCACATGTAGAAGGCACTAGTATGATACCAAGCACCAAGCCAGGAGTAGTTCCTGAACATGGCTGGGTTTGGTCCCAAACAAACTAGAAAAGAATTGAAAGAGAATTTTAGATAACTCTTGTGACTTAAGAAGTTTTTCATTTATTTCACAATATAAATCATTGTTCCTAGTTTCTTCCCCCTCGCCCCCCAAAAACTCCAAACAACAATCAGAGCAGGTATTTTCTCCTCCTAGTATGTAGGATGTGTCTATTCTGATCATTATTTCTTTTACTGTTGAGAAACTTCTTGATTTTATACAGTCCCATTTGCCTATGTTTGTTTTTTGTTTACTTGACAGCATGGAGGCACAGAAGAAACTTCTAGATTCAATGTCATGATTATTCACTGTTGATGGGGTTTTCCTATGATTTCCTGAATGTACAATTATATCTTGGATATACAATTAATATACTGATTTCCTGGATATACAATTAAAGGACTGAGATCTGTTTTTAATATATTATAATGCAGTTTTGTGTAAGGTGTCAGTACAGGTTTGAGTTCATATCTTTAGCAAGTGCCAAAAACAGTTTTCCCACTACCATTTCCCAAATAAACATTTTTCCCCAATTCACAATCATAACACTTTCATGGAAGATTAAGTAAACACATACCTGAGAATTTGTCTCTGAACACTCAATTCATTTCCAGTGGTATGAACATCTGCCCTTAGTCCAGTCCCACAATGTCCTAATGACTATGGATTTACAGCATAATTTAAACTTTTGGGGAAAAAAACTCCCATCTTCTTTTATCCTAGGATTGTTCTATTTGGGAAATTGTATTACTCCATAGAAATTTCAAAAACATCTAGCTTTTATTTCAAGAGAAGTAAGGAGTCTTTTTATAGGACTGTATTCAATCTTTGTAGTATTTTGGGAAGGATGATCATTTTGACAATATTAACATTTTCCATCCATGAACAAGAAATATTTTTCCATTTCTTTGAGCCTTCAAATATTTTGGGTGGTGATTTATAGTTTTCTTTTATATAAGTCTATCACCTATTTCAATATATTTCATTACTCAATCTGATAAAGAGCTAAAGTAAATAAAGATATGTAGAGTAAAACTTAGCAACTTAGCAACTAAAATTAGAGTAAAAAAATAGAGTAAAACTTAGCAACTAAAATTCAAGCTAACCCGTCCCAAAATGAACACAATAACTCCAGAGAGATGCTAGAGTGGGATATGCAACTGCCTTGCATTTGGCCAACCTGGATTTAATTCCAGAACCCTATGTGCACTTCCAGGAACGATCTCTGAGCACAGAGTCAAGAATAAGTAAGTCCTAAGCACTATAGGTGTGGTTGAAAACGAGAAACCAAGGCAAATAGAGTGGCGATAATAAAAGAATAGACACAAAAAATATACAGATGGTCAATAAGTATATAAAAATGTTCCTCATAAATTATCATCAGGGAAATGCAAATCTAAACAACAATGAGGTATAATAGGCTCAAAGTAAAAAAAGAATAAAATTAATCTGTGCTGGTCTGGGTAAAAAGAACACTTATTCACTGTTGGTGCGTATACAATTATTCACTTGTTCCATTTCATTAGAAAATAGTGTAGACATTTCTGATATAACCAAAAAATAAGATTCCATACAACTCAGCATTTCCACTCTTCTACATCTACCAAAGAGTCCAAACATACTCTTGAAAAAAGCATTTGTGCCAAATATTTTTGTTCACTGCATCACTATTCACAATAGATCCTAATTTCCCAATTTTCAAGAACCCAAGTTCCCAAGAATATAGGACAGGATAAAAACTGGTATCCATATTCTTAGCTGTGAGAAAAGATAAATTCATGTAATTTGCTGCTTCAAAGATGAAAGTTAGAGTATCATGCTGAGTGAAGCTAGCCAGAAGAAAAGGGACAGATAGAGAATGATCTCTCTCATTTGTGGGATAACAAGAAACAGACTAAGAGAGTAACAAATGTCCAAAGGCAGTAGAACAGGTTCATCAACCTGTGTTTGGGGAAAGGCTGTGGAGGTTTCCCTGGGGCATGGCTGGAGGGAAACTTCTGCTGGTGGATCCGGTGTTGGAATGATGTAAGCATGAAAATATCCTTAACAGTATTTAAATTTGGTACACCAATTAAATGTGAAAAATTAAATGAGCAGACAAGATCAATAACATAGAAATCAAGAAGATGGTTCAAAGAATAAATTGAAAGCAGGTGATAGTTTTTCAAGAGTAAACAAGTAAACAAATCCTTAGCTCAACTTATGAGAAAAAAAGAGAAAATCTAAAATAAGTCAGAAAGGGCTTAAACTGGAAAAAAATACAATAGATATTTTATAAATTGGGCTGGAGTGACAGTACAGAGGGTAGGGCATTTGCCTTGTGTGTGACCGACCTGGGTTCCATTCCTCCTCCCCTCTCAGAGAGTCCAGCAAGCTACTGAGCATATCTCGCCCCAACGGTAGAGCCTGACAAGCTACCCGTGGGTATTTGATATGCCAAAAACAGTAACAAGTCTCACAATGGAGACGTTACTGGTGCCCACTCAAGCAAGCCGATGAGCAATGGGATGACAGTGGCAGTGATACATGAATTTTATAAATTACAAATGACCATAGAGAGAGATATATTAGCAACTTCATGACACTACATTGAAACAATCTAGAATAAATTGATGCTTTTTAAAATCTTACAACCTCCAGAAATTGAATCAGGCAAAATAGAAAATAATGGAAGAATCATATGTTCCTTAACATCAAATTGCACTTGAAGCTATAGTAATCAAAATGGTGTGGAACTGGGATAAGAATAATTTCTCAAACCACTGGAATAGAATCAAGATCCCAGTGATAAACCCTCAGTTTTATGGACAGTTAATCTATGACAAAGTAGTTTAAAAAAAGGATAACCACATTAAAGAAAGAAAAAGAAAATACATTGTATCCATATTTCACACCATCTATAAAAGTTGATTTGAATTTGATTAAAGATCTCAAATTAGATAATGGATACATAAAGATTCACAAATAATTCTTGGAAGAGAATAACAAGCTGCAGACATGCACACAAGACTCAATCTTAAACAACATGTCTAAAAGAAAGGTTTAATTGCTACTGGGTGCAATACAACAATCTTCACACACTTTCCTCTAAGAAACCTTTTTTGGATCAATTTTAGTGTATTATTCATAACAGGTAATACAAAATATATTGTTTTGGTTCTGTGTTGGGCTCAAGATTGGAACATTCAAAATATGGTGGTGAGAAGATGTAATGGTGGTGGGATTGACGTTTGAATATTATGTGTAATCAAATATTGTGAACAACTTAATTAAAAATAAATAAAATTAAAGAAAAAGTGTTTATTATCACTCATTATCAGGAAATGCAAATTGAAATGACAATGAGATAGCACCTTGCACAATTGATAAAGGAAAATATTCGATATATCAAAAAGATTGGAAATAACCTGTGTTGGCAGGGATTTGCTGAAAAATGAAATTTTATCCGCTGTTGTTGAGATTTTATCTGGTCCTGCCTCTGTGGAAAGCAATTTGGATGCTCATTTAAAACTAAGACTAGGGCAGGGCTGGAGTATTAGTACAGCAGGTTTGCCCTGCATGTGGCCAACCTTGGTTCAATTCCCAGCATCCCATATGGTCCCCTGAGCATCGCCAGGGGTGATTCCTGAGTGCAGAGCCAGAAGTAACCCCTGTGCATTGCCAGGTGTGACACATAAAGGAAAAAAAAAACCCACCAACTATGGCTTCCTTAATGCTAAATTCCATTGAACTTGGAGAGTAACCTAGGATTTACCATTGCTAGTTATTGCTTAGCAATGATTGTGGTATTAGAATCTAGAGTTTGTTATAATGAGTGCTCAATGAATATAGTTCTATATGGCAATAGGGCGGGACAGTGGGGGGAGGGGAGAGAGTATATATGTTTGTGAGCATGTTAAGGAAACAGTGGCATTAAATCAAAGTTGGGTAACATCCTCCTGTAATACTGTTGAAGTTTCTGAACTAAAGGGATACTCCTGTGAAGTTATAATATGTCTGAAGCCTTATGGCCTAAAGGTGGACCAGGTCTGAACAGAAAACAAATGTTTAAGTTTGTCTACGTTCAAAATTTTGCAGCCCTTTCTCCACACTCCATGAAGTAGAATTTCGCACAAAGAAGGCGGTGGTCTGATCCTGTTTGGAATTTTGGGACAACAGCAACATCAGTCAGGCAAAACCATAGATTGAAAACGATGTGGTCAATTTCTTTGTGGAACTGTCCACTGAGAGACTCCCATGTCCAGTGTTTAGATTTGCCGTTCTGGAACTGCGAGTTACAATGGATGGTCTTGGTTGACATGATGAACTCAGTCTTTCACCCTGTTCGTTCCATTCTAGGCGGTGGGTCCTGCTGTGGAATTCTTAGGGCTACCTTCTCAGTCCTATCCTGGCATTAAAATCACCAACAATTACCTTATAGAAGGTGTGGTCTTCTTTATAGAACTTCTCCAGCTCCATATAGAATTTCTCCATTTCTTCTTCATTGTAGTTGGATGTTGGTGCATAGATAGCAAAGATAGAAACTGCCGGACATGAGCCACATCTATTCAAATGTAAGCATCCGATTCAGGTAGTTAGGCATTTGAAAAAATTGATGCTCATGGCCAAGTTCATGTTGACGTGGGCACAACCCCACTGATGCCTCTACTGTCACATGTTCTGAGGAACAGTTCTTCTACAGTGTCAAAAACGGCGTGATGTGATAGATGCCTTCTCGTCTCAGTCAAATGACGTCTTACTTGATCTTCTGCACTTGCACCACCAGGTACTTGATGGATACTTCCAAAGCCAGCGTATGTGCATTGAAAGTACAGACAGTCATTTTAGTCCTTCTTTGTTTTGGCAGCCTAGTTCGGACGTGATATTTTATCAGCCTCTCCTTACTTGTCCTTCCCAATGTTCCTGTATTGGGGGCTCTTTCAGGATCAGGGGAATGAAACCGATTATTGTTACTCTTTTTAGCATATGAAATATGTCACAGGCAGCTTCTCAGGCTCTTCCCTATGGACATGATGCTCTTGGTAACATGCCAGGCCCTCTGAGAGGCTTTTTGGGGAGACGTCAAATTGTTCTTACAGGAGCTCCCAGTCTACTGAATGCAAGCTCTTGGTTGATTGGCGTATTGTAATGATCTGCACACTGTCCTTCACCTACTTGTCTTCAACTACAAGACCAAGATGACTGCCCTCCGACATTCTGATGTTTGTACCACATCTTCCAGAAGGGCAATGGAGAAGGGCAATCCATGACTTCTACTTGGATCTCTTCGGTAGCCACATCCACCTGTCCACATACTAAATTCTGCAGGATGGATATGTGTATAAACACAAAAAAGGGCAGTGGCGCTCTCTTTCTCTCCTGCCACCCACATTCGGTAATCTAATGCTGCTTCCCCCAGCGCAGGGAGGTTGATGACAATTGGGCAGGCAAAAGAAGGGACAAGGGCCAGTCTGGTTGGTCTCAGTTGCAGTTTATTCCATTCCCATATCCTTTCTCCTCTGATTCTCCTCCTGCTTCTTCTTCCTCCCCCATGCTACTTCATTCTCCTTCTTGCTCTGGATCTGGATCTAGATCCCCCAATCCACTTTTATGGACTAGTTAAATCCCCTAGCATGAGGAGTTGGGACTTACACATAGGTGTGGTCACAATCAATTGGATAAAGTTCTTTCCCTCAGGGGATGCTGCTTCTAGGACAGATTCTCATACAGCAAGATGACCTGCCTAAGGGTGAAATACCATCTAGGGGTGCGTTTCTCCTTTTCTTAGTCCAAAAAGCATACATTCATAATATTAGTCATTGTGTATGGACACAGTAAAAGATGTATTAAACTTATAGAATTGCTCTCCTTGGGGCCATCTCGATCTCAGACTACAGTGCTCATGCCAGATTAGTCTTTCCAATCCCTAGCAGGGTCCTATTATGGCCGTTGATTTTGGATCATTACAGCATTTGTCCATGATCAAGCTCTTAACTTATAGTTAAGAATAGTGGGGCTTTGGCCTGGCCCATTTTGATGCTAGGGTAGCTCACAGCTTGCCCTGGGTCCCTTCAGTTCCTCGTCGGGACCCTTTTTTTGGAGTGCTAGGAACTAAGGGCAACTGAGGCTTAGAGAAAGCAGATGCCCTGGAATGAATAATTTCCGAAGCCAATTAAATCCCAAGTTACAAAAGCATAATATTAACTGTCTTACTTTGTCCATACAAAAAGGACATTGCTTTAAAGTAAACTATTCAAAAGACATAAAAAGAGGAGAAAGGCAATCTTAACTTACAAGTTCAGTGTCCTAGAAAGATCTGACCTTACAGATAAACAGTCTGATTAGGGGAAAAAGCTGATTAACTGGTTGGAGAAGAGAGCACAGAGAAGTGGTTACAGATAAACAAAGGAGTGGGAGTGATTCAGGAGCACTGTGATGGGTGTAACCCGATAAACTTATGCTACTTGTGGCAAGGGAGAAAGAACAAAGCACTCTTATCCTACAAATATGTTGTTCCCAGCATACTCCCTTCTGAACTTTTGTTGGTAAAGAAGCATACAGCACCTGTCCAGACAAGGTCAGACCTGAACTTCTCAAGAATCTGCTGCAAGTACTCATCAACACACTGGCTCAGCTCTTCACATGCTATCTGTCTGAATGCAAGGTTCCATCCCAATGGAAAACCAGCAGAAACATTCTGCTGGTACATGAAGGGAGACATCCACGACATCGGCACCTATGTCCTGATCTGCCTATTGTCCATAGTCTGCAAGTTGTTCACTCGAGTCATCCTGAATAGTATTGGCAGAACACTAGATGAAGGACAACCATGTGAAAAAGCCAGGTTCCGAAAAGGATTCATCATGATCAACCATAATGCACATGGTGACCAACTCATCTTTGATGTTTTGCAAGAGTTCAAGATGCCGCTATGTCTGAAGTTCATTGAATTAAAGAACGCCTTTAATTTGAGACTATAGTGGTCATCAAAGCCCTAGCTAAACAGGGCATTCAAACTCAGTACAGCAGGATCCTCCGTGAGCTGTATTACAGATTCATCACTAGGATTTCACCATTCTACAAAGAAGTGATCATCAGCATAAAGACAGGGGTTTGGCAGGGTGATACCATTTCACCAAAACTGTTCAGTGCCACCGTCATGAACATCCTGCAATGACTGGAATGGGAAGGAATGGGAGTGAAGATAGAAGGTCAGCAACTACACCAACTCTGCTTCGCTGATGACATCATTCTAATAACACTAAACATTAGCTAAGTGGCATGAATGCTGGCTGACTTCAACCGGACTGCAGCTGAATCTCACGACGACAATGTTCATGAGAAATATAGACTAGTTCCTGATGTTCCATTTGCTCTTGATGGAATGATCATCTCCAAATGTAGTAGTTATGTGTACCTGTGTCTAGAACTCATCATAACGAATGACTTGGCACCAGAGCTGCACAGAAGGAAGACAGCAGCATGTGGAATGCCTTCAAGATCATTGAAGAAGTTGTTAAGTGGAAGAAGACCGTCCAGCTCTGGGCACATCTTTTCAAATCCACTCTTCTTCTTGCACTAACATACGCCTCAGAGACCTGGGCCCTATGAAAACAGGATGAGAAACGCTATTCGGGTCTTCCAAAGAGGAATCGGAAGAGCTATGCTTGGAGTATCACATTTCACTCAAGTGAGAGAAGGAAACCGGAGTTCCTACCCCATCAATGATTGAGGATCAGGGACACTGCCTCGTTTGCCAAGGTGTTGAAATTAGATGGTTAGATGGACAGGCATGTAATGTGATTTGGAGAGGACCACTGGACTGGAAATGTTACCAACTGGATTCCACGGGACATCAAAAGAATGCATGGCTACGAGATAGTTGGGCTTTTTTGTCAAGACCCTGAATGAATGGTTTGATGCTCTTTATGTTCCTGGAGTGAGCAGATGCTATTTGGCTGCACTAGCACGTGACAGGGAGGAATGGAGACATTACTGGCACCTGCTCAAGCAAATCAGTGAGCAAAAGGACGACAGGTGATACAGGTGTATTTTCAAATGGTGGCTGAACATGAAATTCAGATAGGCTCAGGAAAACTCCAGGTGTTTGAGATCACAAATTTCCAGGCATATCTGTGCATCAAGATCATTCTGTTTGTTTTTTAGATTAAAAGAAGTTTCTCTCTTTATTCCTAGTTAGCGGGGCTATCAGTTTCAGTCAGAGAGAGCTCTCATCAGGAATTTTACCTCAGGACCTGTAAATAAGAAGATCCAATGTGCTTTCTTTCAGTTACACTGGCATAGCTTACCAAGATGGCACTACTAGAGACTTGGTTACTATAGCAACTGGAATCAAACATGGCATCTACCAGTCAAATCGGAAGGGTCACCAATATGGTAACAAGTGAGATAAATATTAGTTTCTGGTAAAAATTTGAGAGGTGACAAAGATGATGCCATTCAGTGTTACCCAGGCCCTTATTTAGATTCTCATTTGTAGGTCTGTAGCATGAGGCACTATGTCTGGCCTCAAACCCCTGTTTCACCAGGGCAGTTTCTTGCCTTTGTTAATTTCTTTGTTGGCCAGGGAGATAATTTAAGGACCGAGTGCATCCTTTCCATGTGGGTGGCCTGGAATTGACCACAAGTACTACACAGTCCTCTGAGCACCACTGGCAGAGATCCCTGAGCACTGTTGGTTGTTCCTCCACATACTCAGAAAACAAACCAGAAATCTTTGCCCCAGTGTAGCTTACCACTCCACAGTGGGTTTGTTACTTTCCCCCGGAGAGGGTACTCTCTTTCCAGTTAAGGAACTACCCTCTGTCTCTTTATCATTCGGACTTCCGGTACTTTACTATTAGGAAAAATTTTGGTGTAAGATTTCAAGTGACCACCTTAGGGGAGCAGACATAGGTTCTCTCTATTACTCATCATGGTTCCAATGAAAAATATAGGTTACTTTAGACAAAGATATCCTACTAAATTTATGAAGTAAAAATTAAAATTATTTTTGGTAGGTATGCTTAAAATTTTTGGAATAAATCAAGTTTTAAATTTAGTTTTATTGAGATGAGTTCAATTTTTAAATTCAGAGTAATGACTTCCCCGAAATAAGTTTTCCTTGACAGATGTTTACAATATGCATAACTGGATACATACATAAACACTTAGGACTTCTACAGAAATGTCACTGGAACAGAGAGGAAAGAAAATGTAAAATAGCAAATTATTTCTTAAATTCATCCAGAAAGATCATGAACTCTTATAAACATATAATTATAAAATTCATTTGCCACCTAATTATGAAAATGAAATCATAAAATTTTAGAAACAGATTTTAATATATTTAGATTTCTCATTATATACCATATACATTTATACATGTCTATAAGTTATGTACTTAAAAGACAAATATGCAAATATTAAGTAATAAATAATATTTTTGTCATGTTTTGATGTTTGGTTACACATAGGAAAACACAGTAAGGGTTGGAAAGTTAGTACATCAGGTAGAACACTGATCTTGCATGCAGCCAACTGGGTTTTGATCCCTTGGCACCCAATGTGGTTCTCTGAGTTGAATCAAAAGTGTGTCTAGAGCAGGTGTACGGGACGTGGGGCTGAGATCTCCAAGCCTGCTCGGATGGGGTCTGGGTCTCCTCCACCAAGACCCCCATTTTCCATAGCTTGGCAGCCACACCCACAAAATGCCCCCCACCGTGTAATCTCATCATCGACCAAGATGCAGAGACTATAAAACAATGCTCCCAGAAGCGCACGGCTGCTTATAGCCTAGTTCTCTCTCTCAGAGAACCTGGCAAGGTACCGAGAGCATCCTGCCCACACAGCAGAGCCTGACAAGCTCTCCGTGGCGTATTAAATATGCCAAATACAGTAACAATGATGGGCCTCATTCCCCTTACCCTGAAAGAGCCTCCAATGTGGCACTGTTGGGAAGAATGAGTAAAGAGAGGCTGCTAAAATCTCAGGGCTAGGACGAATGGAGACACTACTGGTGGCAGCTCAAGCAAATTGTTGATCAATGGGATGACAGTGATACAGTGACAGAGCAGTAGTTTAAGATGATCTTTCATCTCTGTTATATGGAGAGTAAAACACTTAAATAGTACTAATCTACAATGAACACTCTGCCTGCATAACAAAACTCGGATTACTAAACAGTGGAGTGGAAACAAAAAGATAGACCAGAGGTCTCATAGGAGCAATGGTGGAGGATCTTGGGTACTTTGCTAGTGATGTGGTACAGTAAATTTTTATATAAATTCCATGAACTTCAATAATATTGTAACCCTATTTTTTACAAGTTAAATTAACAGACTAATTTTAGAGAGGAAGGAAATATTCATATCTAAGCACAGAAGTTACCTGCCATAAGGAAAATAATAGTCATACTACTGAAGTTTGGATGCTTTGACTCAGAGATAGTCAGCCTCAAAGCAGAACAACAGAAAAATTTGAACCAAATGATCACGAAAATGAATCAATCAACTGGTAACCATATCACTGAGTGGTCTTACTGATATTTGTCTTTGCTATATTTAAATTATATACAATATGAATTCAATGACAGAAAATCTATGAGCTAAATAAAAGAGTTGTTACATAATGTGATTCACAAATTTCACCAGTCATCTCTGAAACACAACTATGGGTGATAGTTCATGTCTGAGGAACCAATAATCAAATAAGTTGTCAAAAATGTTTTAAGTGAGAAGCATCTCAGAAACACCCAATGTATATGTTTAGTGACTGCCATTATCACTGTCACTGTCATCCCCATCCCGTTGCTCATCAATTTGCTCGAGGGCACCAGCAATGTCTCCATTATGAGACTTGTTGTTGCTGCTTTTGGCATATGGAATATGCCACAGGTATCTTGCCAGGCTTTGCCATGCAGGCGGGATACTCTTGGTAGCTTGCAGGGCTCTAAGAGAAGGGTGGAGGGGAAGAGGAATGAATCAAACCCGGGTTGGCTGCATGCAGGACAAGCGCCTTACTTGCTGTGCTATTGCTCTGGCCATTAAATAACTGAAGTTATTTTCAAAATACTTACATTTGGTTCCTTAAGATTACCGTAGTAAGGTCTCTCAGTTCCCTCCTCAAGCCCAAGAATCCTATAACTACTCCTCAGTTTATACGCATGTATTTTATTTCAAACATTTTGAAACAATTATCACAAAGGCAACATGTTATGAATGAAGTGTTTGCAAATTTTATACTTTACCTTAAAATAGCATTTAATAGAATTTTATTTAACTTCCAAGTTTCAGCAAAAACTCCGAAAACAATCTTACACTTACACTTTGTAGAAGAAAGAAATGGCATATGAGTTTCTGCAAAAATCAGGAGATATTTTGACATTATTCATGTGGAAAATATTTATGTGCAAATAGAAAACAAATAAAATTAAATCACGTTGTTCTGGTAACCACTTCAGTGCATTGTATGACAGTTGTATGGTAACTGATGATCTATGTGGCAATTGATTTTCCCAAACAGCTAAATATTTTCCATATATTGTTTCTTTTTCCAAATGAAAAATGTAGACAACTCTAGAAAGTTTTGGAAATAAAAAAGTGTTTAGACCTCCAGATAAAATATGTATTATTATTCAGTAACATGAACATTCAAATAACAGCCATCAGCATGTTTTCTGCATTCACTTAATTTTTTTGTTTGTTTGTTTTATGGGTCACACCCAGAGATGCTTAGGGGTCACTCCTAGCTCTGCACTCAGGAATTACCCCTGGCCGTGCTCATGGGACCATATGGGATGCTGGGAATCGAAACCGGGTCGGCCTCTTGCAAGGCAAATGCCCTACCCGCTGTGCTATCACTCCAGCCCCTCACTTAATTATTTTATACAATAAGAATCAACCGCAACTTCAAAAGTGGTTATAAACCTTGTAAATTTAGATTTACTTAAGTCACAGGTAACTAAATAAAAGTACATTTATTTATAATTCATCATTCACTTTAAGATAATATAAGTCTTGGGGCTGGAGTGATAGCACAATGGGTAGGGCATTTGCCTTGCACGTGGCCAACCCAGTTTGATTCCCAGCATCCCATATGGTCCTCTGAGCACCGACAGGGGTAATTCCTGAGTGCAGAGCCAGGAGTAACCTCTGTGCATTTTTTTGGGTGTGACCCAAAAAGCAAAATAACAATAATAATAATAATATAAGTCTTAAAATATTTGATTCACCAAACCATTGTAATGCTCTAGTAAACAAACATTTTAAGGATATTTGACAAGTGTATTTACATACTTAAAATTTATTAAATACTTCTAGACTCATATATGATATCTAACACATTAAGTAGAGAAAACATCACTAGGTCAGATAGAACTGTAGCACCGTCTTCCCATTGTTCAACGATTTGCTCAAGCGGGCACCAGTAATATCTCCATTTTGAGACTTGTTATTACTGTTTTTGGCATATCGAATGCGCCACAGGCAGCTTGCCAGGCTCTGCTGTGCAGCCGGATACTCTCGGTAGCTTGCTGGGCTCTCAGAGCGGGATGAAGGAATTGAACTTGGGTCAGCCTCGTGCAAGGCAAACACTGTACCCGCTGTGCTAACAAGTCTCACAATGGAGACATTACTTGTGCCCGCTCGAGCAAATTGATGAACAATGAGATTATAATACTACAGTGCTAGGCCAGATAATGCATCCAAAATCTATATTTAATTATTCAATAGTCACACTTTATGTTTGGCTACATACAGATATGTTGGCTACATACAGAGCAAATAATAGTATTTGTGAAAAAAAAACAACATGTATGTTGTATCTAGTGGGCATCCTAAATAGACTAATATATATTTTTAGGCCAATTTTTCAACAAACTATTTATTGCAAAAGCATTTTCAGGGAAAACAAATCAAATAAACTAGAGCAACATAAGTGGGCATTTAATTGCTACTTTGTAAACACTTAGGGATGCTTTTTTTCTTTGGGGAAGGAGGGATGGTGAATTATTTTCTGATACAACCCATTCAACATATATTTTGAGCAACAGCTATGTACTAGAAACTCTTTGTTAATTATGATGCTTAAAAACACAGCCATAATGAATTCTACTATTCTACTTAGTATTGCAAATTCATAATTTTCAGGTCTACAGAGTGTATAGAAACTAGATGGGAAGGAGATGAATGGAATCTTCTAAGTTACATCTATTCAAAAGAAAAAAATCACATCTATTCAAATACATAAGACACTGTATCTTAGTCTCTATGTATATGCACATACATACATATATATTTATATAGTAAAGTGGACAGACATTTTCATTGAGGGGAAGGAATTCTTCTATGTGGTGTGAAGAAGAGTTTGGTCTTTGTAAATAGAGAATTCATACTTCTGTTTATGATTTTGTGTTCATTTATTCTCTACATTCAAAACAATCAGGATGGAAAAGGAAGACAGAGGTTAAAGTGAATGTTTTGCCAGCAGGTAACTCCAGCTTGGCCTCTGGAACTGCATATGGTCCCCTGAGGACCTCCAGGAGTGATCCTAGAGCAAAGAACAATAATGAGCCCAGGTGCAATCCCCAAACAAAAAAGAAAATATATTCAGACCAAGTAACAATTGTTGTTCTAAGTAATCAGTACTTATTCCACATATTCCACATATCATCATGCTCAGGGGCCAGGCAGTGGTGGGGGTCTGGACCCAGGGCCTCATACATACCCAGCATGTACCCCACCACCTGACTGTCCACACCCCACCCTCAGCCACTTGCAATATTTGAGAGCAATGTAATTTCAATCTCAAAATTTCAGAGATGAAGTTTGATTTATATGTTTATGAATAAAGTTACAGAATCCAGGAAACCACTAAACCTTATTCACTAATTAAAGACTGACCTGTTCTCCATGAAAAATCAGTGGTAACTTTCTAAGCTCAGGTTAATCACAACCTATCTATCATTCTGTAAAGTAAGCATTTAGTATCATGACACAGTATATACTTCAACAACATGAGTTGACATTGCATATGGACATTATGGGTTGAGATGCATGCATAGATATTTGAATCCAACATACCGGGACTTTTTCTAGAGAAACCCATTTTAATTTAGATTATTACACACAATTAAAAACATAATGTTTCATTAAAAAATTTAATAAAATGATATATATTCTAACAGATGCCTTCTAAATATAAAGCAATGAGGAATATTTGTGACTGTCTTTCTAACTTGAAATAATCTAATTTTAATATGTGTGGCACAATAGTTTCTAATAAGAATACACAAAGCTAGAATAATGTGTAGAGCAATACATGGTGTCCCACTGTTTGAAAGAATAAAATGATCAGATATTTTAGAAAGGTAGAATACTGGGAGTAGGAAACATGAGAACCCTAAAATTTAAATGGGAAGCTTGCATACATCTATATTATAAATAAAATTGAGTTCACAGATGTGCTTTCTTTGTAGGAACAATAATGCATACAAACTATATTTGTTAAAATTTCTTTAGGAGAATCATGCCTTCAGGAGTTTGTTACTTGTCCCATTATTTCCTATTGCCTTACATATAGTTCAAGTCAAATAACAATATTCATTAGCAGTTCATCTAAGCATGTATTTCCAGTTCAGAGTTTTATAAATCATCCTACTTCTTTTATTTCCTCTTTCATTAATGTATTTTAATTATAATTTCAGGTATATGTGCCAGCTTAGAGACTGCCTCTTATTTGAAATAATGTTCTATAGTCTGAGTTCTCTTAAATTCAATAATTTAAAGTTGCAACTTTATTTTATTTAAGATATGATCGAGTTTAAACTTTATTTACCTTTTTCTGTTTCCAATTCAACATGTTTGAAATTTGTATAATGCAATGCCAACAATTTTTGGTTTTGCTGCAGTATCTTCAAAATAAGAAACTATATCCTGCAAAGACATTCCTTTTATTGCAAATAATACTATGTGCAGTCAGATAACCAAGATCTAATTATAAGCATCAACATATATCAACTGGATATACAGATCATATGTTTGTAATACATATAACTAGAATCCCTTTGTTTCAATATAAGGAAGTCAGTTGCCTGTGGATATCTCTTGGACACCCCAAAATAGTTTAACCAATTTGCTGGTCAGAACTAAAATACTTAGCCAATAGCCCCTGCTGTGAGTGAAATTGACATAGATTACAAAATCCATAATCACAGCAAGGGTCAGAGGCAAATCACATCACTGCCGGAGAGCATTTCCTGCTCACTGCTAGTCAGTATGAGAAGAAAATAGAAAGGGCATGAGGGCAGAAAATAAACAAGCATTAAAAAGCTCACAAACAATAATTACACAAATCTATGTGTGTCCATGTGTACATCATTTATACTCTGCTTCATGGAAAATGCTGTCGGCATTAAATTACAACATAATGCTTTTGTAAAAGAGTTTATAAATCATTATAAAGAATTTACACAACAAAATATTCGAAAAATTTTTAAAACACAAGATTCATTACACAACACAAGGTTAGTGCCCTAGCATTGATAATAAAAAATAATTGTTGCAATGTGCTTTCAAAAACTTTATTTCTTATGCATGCATTATATGAGTGTATATACACAGCATATATGTGTATACAGACAGAGAAATTGTTATGTATAATAAAAAATATTAGCTCTATAAGCAGCAGTTCTTACTGCTAAGAGAAATTTTTTAATGTTTTTATGACAATTTTCCTTTTGGAATATCATCTTATTAGTGGATTGACAATGTATTTGATTCCCCTTTTTTGGCTAGCAACCTTCGTAAAATTTCCTTTTTTTTCATTATTATTAAAAAAAATGGTGTTTACTTATTCATAGCACCTAAATTTTGTGTCTAAATAAAGGGCCCCAAAGATGATATGCATCAAATTCATCTAGAACATCAAGTATCCATGTGTGTGTTCCAAAGATTCATATCACAGTCACTGAAAACATGCAGTGAAATCTTAATTGCAAATTCAACCCTACATTATGATCCAAGTCAACACTGTATTTAAGTCATAATATTTTACTATAAAATTCCAGTAGAGTATTAAATATGAATATTCAACTACTAACTGCTAGTCATTACAACTGACAATTTTTAGAAGCATTAATATACTCTGTCTTTATTTTTATATATGTACACATTCTTATCGATTATGTATGATTATGACTACAATAATATCTCAGAAAGTGTATATTCTTTATAATATTTTAATTATTTTTTAAAGCATTTTGTGTATTTACATGGTCACCAATATTTTAAAGTAACCAGAGACTGAAATAAATTTCAGGGTTAAAGCATTATATAAATATTTAATTGTTTCTCTGGGCAAATTTATAGAAGTAGATATAGGAAATAAAAGGGCATAAAATATCAAAGATTTGGTAACAATTTAAAAATTATTGTTCAGGGGCTGGAGTGATGGCACAGCGGGTGGGGCGTTTGCCTTGCACACGGCCAGCCCGGGTTCGAGTCCCAGCATCCCATGTGGTCCCCTGAGCGCCGCCAGGGGTGATCCCTGAGTGCAGAGCCAGGAGTAACCCCTGTGCATTGCCAGGTATGACCCAAAAAGCAAAAAAAAAAAAAAAAAAAAAAAATTATTGTTCAGAGTTCTTTTCATTTTTCTGAATGACAATGTAAAAATACTTATATAAAAAATTTAAATACTTTCTTTAAAAGTAGCTATTAGCCATTTCCATAAACAAAAAAAGCATTGAATATATGAACCTATATATTGATTTCAATTGAGAAAAGCTGTTAAAACAATTACTATTGGCTAAAGTATCTGGTCCTATTTATCAATTCAATAGAAAAATTAGTATAAGTTTAAGCAGCACAACATTAGAAAATTAAAATACATAGTATAAATGGTAAATAGAATTTTATTGAAATAAAATTTATATACAATTGTTTGATATTTGTTATTTGTACATGAGTATATACATTATTTTTTGGTTTTGCTTTTAGCAACACTAGACAGTGTTCTATGCTCAGGGATGATTCCTGACATTGTTACGGGTATTTGAACTCAAGCCTGCCACTTACAAAGCTAGTACCCTGCCCACTGTATTATTACTCTGGCCCCTATTTGTTACTTATATGATACAGGACACATACATGTTTGTGTGTTACATGATTTTATACGAATTTGGCTTAATATATATCTAAATGGGCTAGAGCGATAGCACAGCAGGTAGGGTATTTGCCTTGCACTTGGCCTACCCGGGTTTGATTTTTCCGCCCCTCTCGGAGAGCCCAGCGAGCTACCAAGAGTAAGAGCCTGGCAAGCTACCGGTGGCATATTTGATATGCCAACAAGAGTAACAATAAGTCTCACAATGGAGATGTTACTGGTGCCCTCTCGAGCAAATCAATGAACAACGGGATGACAGTGATATATCTTAATACATGTTCTAAAGTCACTTAAGTCTGATTTGGAGGAATGGTCACACCCAACTGTGCTCAGGGCTCACTCTGGACTTTATAGTCAAAGGTCAGTCATGGTGGTACCTGGAATCAAATTACAGTGAATAGCATGCAAGGTGAGTGCTGTTCCAGCTACCCTATCTTTCTGGCCCTTACAGTTGCTCCCATCTACCGAATGCAAGCTTTTGGTCCACTGGCATGTTGTAACGACCTGCACGCTGACAAACATGCAACTGCCTTCATCTCTGGGCAGCACCTGTTGGTTCACTCTTTGCTGGTTGGCCCTGTTGCCACCCCCTCAGCAGGATGAGACAGTGAGGCACCGAGGGGTAAAGATAGTAAGTAGCTACTAGAAATTAGGAATGAGCTTCTGAAAATCATCTCTGTAATACTAGGGACTATAAATGTTAGTGTCAATTAAAATTTCAAGGGGCTGGAGCAATAGCACTGTGGGTAGGGTGTTTGCCTTCCATGGGGCCACCTCAGGTTCGATTCCCTGAGCACCGCCAGGGAATTCCTTAGTGCAGAGCCAGGAGTAACCCCTGTGCATCGTCAGGAGTGACCCAAAGAGCAAAATAATAATAATAATAATATTTCAAGTAAGGATATGGCATATTATATGACATTAGTATCTATGAATAATTTCTAATCATATAATATTTTTACAGAATAGATAAAAATTGTTGATATAATAACTGCTTGAAATATGCATGAGCTAAACATAATGGTTTTTGATAAGATCATTACACTTTAAACATAAAGGAGAAAATGACAAATCAGCTCCTTCATTTTTCATTTTAAACTATTATTGATTATATGTCTATGTTATCAAGAAACCAATGGACATTTATATTAAGGTATAATTGAACTACATCACAAATGTTTCTAGAGTACAAAATAATTGTTTTCTATTTGTATTTATTATAAAATAACCATAAGAGGTCAAACTAATATCCATCACTATATATCATTATAGATTTTTCTTGTGATGAGAGCTTTCATGATCTCCTTTGTCAATAACTTTAATATATGCAATATCATAGTTATTTGTGGTTTCAATTCTCTACATTATACACCCCATGACTCATTTCTTTTATAATAAAATTCATGCATTTTTGTCTCTCTGCACCCATTTCTTTAAAAAAAAATTACTGAATCATCGTGAGATAGTTACAAGCTTTCATGTTTTGGTTACAATCACACAATGATCAAACACCCATACCTCCACCAGTGCACATTGCCTACCACCAATATCCCCGGTATAGACCCCTTTTCCCGCCTTCCCCCTGCCTCCATGGCAGACAATATTCCCCATACTCTCTCTCTACTTTTGGGCATCTTGGCTTGCAACACAGGCACTGAGAGGTCATCATGTTTGGTCCATTATCTACTTTCAGCACACATCTCCCATCCCGACTGATTCCTTCAGCCATCATTCTTTTTTAGTGATCCCTTCTCTATTCCATCTACCTTCTTCCCTCTGCTCATGTAGCACTCATTTGTTTTATACCCTCATCTGTCACCTCTTACAGACAATAATCTGTATTTATGAGCTGGATTTTTGTTCTGTTTGTTTCGGTGGAGGGAGAATTGCTGTTTAAAGCTTTATTTTCATTTGTTTGAAATGTTCAAGAGTTTTCTAAAACACAAATCACTCACCAGAGAATAAACACAACATGCTTGGTGCACTTCTATCAAAAATAGAAGCAAAGACTGAACACTGGACTTACTTTCAAGGAAAGTTATATTATAGATTCCAAATGGAAGTTCTGAGATGTTTTAGGATTTTCCTCTGTCTGACACATTTTACTCAACATAATGACCCCAATAGCTATTCACGTTGCCACAACTGACAAGGTTTCATTCTTAATGGGAGGGAACCGGAGGTGGTCCATGCCTGACTGTGCTCAGTGCTTACTCCTGGCTCTGTGTTACAGGATCATTCTGGCAGTGCTTGGAGAGCCATACACAGTGCCAGCGTGGTAGCTGCTTGCAGATCAAGTGCCTTAACTACTGTCCATCTCTCTGGTACAATGTTTTATTACTTTGATTTCACTCTTTTTTATTTATTTTGGTCTGGGGCGTTATGACTAGCAGTGCTCAGTGCTAACTCCTCACTCTGTGCTCAGAAATTACTACTGACGATGCTCAGGGGAACATGTATGATTCTAGGGATTGAAATAGGATCTTCCTCATGCAAGCCATGCACCTTAATCCCAGCACTATCTCTTTAGTCCCATATATGTAAAGTCTAGCTAATGCTAGTGTGTGTGTATATGTATGTGTGTATGAGTGTGTACATAGCATATATAGCATCTTCTTTATCCTCACTTACATTTAGAAGCCCCCGGCCCTATCACTTGGTTATTATAAATAAGGCTATAGTAAATAGTGAACATGAGAGTACATTTTTGTTTTATTCTGATCAATACCAAAAGTGTTGGGAAACTTCTGTAATACTACTACAGCCATTCCATTAATTTACATTTCCCTTTCTCTGTATCGTCACTATTGTCATTTTGATAATAGCTATTCAATAGGTGGCAGGTGATATTTTGTGATAATTTGATAGCACAGTGGGTAGGGTCTTGCATGCAGCTGACCTGGATTCGATTCATCCATCACTTTTGGAAAGTCCAGCAAGCTATCAAGAGTATCTTGCCTGCATGGCAGAGCCTGGCAAGCTACCCATGGTGTGTTTGATATGCCAAAAAGCAGTAACAACAAATCTCACAATGGATACGTTACTGGTGCCCGCTCAAGCAAATTGATGAACAATGGGATGACAGTGCTACAGTGCTACAGATGTTTAGCAGTGTTGTGCTACCATTTTATGTATTGGTTCGCCATCTTTATATTTTCTGATAATGTCTAATACACTATCTGTAGATTCACTTTAGGAATTCTAGGATTTCTAAAATATGGGATTTTATCTATACCACACATAAAGTTAAATCGGTATCTCCTACCAAAAAATATGCCCATTGTATTCATTTTTAAGCTTGTGAAAATTAAGGAGTGTTTTCCAGAATATCATAGAACAATATAAAATGTTGTTAATGCCAACTACGAAAGTAGGATTGTAGCCATTCATCAAATTGAAAGTAGATAAACATATTCCAATTATTAAACTGGCCTATCTCAAGAAAACACATGATTTATATTTATTTCAGTTTTCTATCAAGAAGAAAGAAGTGACTTATAATCATCTTATAATAAATTACTCTAGGGGTGTCTCCCAACTGGGGTAGCTGGTTCCAAGGCCCTTCCTGGCTCTTAGAAAACCTGGCAGGCAGTTCAATGCAAGGGTCTGAGAATGAAGTACTGCTCTGACCATAATGCCAGGGATGATCCGATCTTCCTGTCCGCTTCTGTCCAATGCCAGTGTGATGTGAGAACCAGGTGGATCCAGGGCTGCACCCCATAATGCTTGAGGGACCCTATGGTGCTGAAGATGGAACTGGGGTCGACTGCATGCAATGCACACACCTTAGCCACTATACCATCTCTCTGACTGTAGTAAATTACTTCTTTCTTTCTTTTGCTTTTAAATTTTTTAATTTATTTTTGAAGGTTATTTGGGGGCCACATTCAACAGTTTACTCCTGGTTCTGCATTCAGGAAACACTCCTGGCTGGCTTGGGGTCTCTATGAAGTGCCAGGAATCACGCCTGAGTTGGCTGCTTGCAGGCAAGTGCCTATCCACTACACTATCTCTCTGGCTCATATCATCGTATGTGCGTGTGTGTATGTGTGTGTGTGTCTTTGTGTGTTTGTGTGTGTCCCAAGGGTGTGTCTGGTTTTACTTACTATTTCCTCTTCATTAAAGAGAAGAGACTCTATTCCAGACAGAAAAGCTTTTTGTTTGTGTGTTGGGGCCACACCCAGATGTGCTCAGGACTTACATCTGGCAGGCTCCAGGGATCACTTGGGTTGCTGGAGATAGAATCTGAGTCAGCCACAAGCTAGGCAAGTGGTTACCTATTGTTCTGCCTCCAAGATGAGAATAAAAATGCTCCCATAGTCTCTGTATCCTGCTAATACTGTAGACTTTGAAATTATTTGCCCTCATTTTCTGCTTTTGGGAGCAATTGATTTCTAGAGTTAGTGTCAAGACAAAAAACCTCCAGTAATTCCAAAAATCTCAGATAATGTTTCATAAATGGCTGTTTCATTGGAAGGGGTCCCTAAAACACACACTACCTATCCTGTGCCCCACAACTATTAATAAGGAAACAGGATGAGATACTTAATTATAATTTTCAAACTTTTAATTGTAATGTTCTATTTAGTTTATCTGGTGCTTTTTTGGGAGATTGTAAGGTAGCCATAATTCTATCCAGCTCATTCTGATCCTAAAAGCTTAAATGCTGTAAGAGAAATCTTGAAAAATGTTAGAATCAAATAATATCAATATGCTCTTGGAATAAATACCTTTAGTCTAGTTCTATTTGCTCACAGCTTTATATTTTCAAAATAACTGAACTCTTCAAATCATCAAAACTGCAGTTTGCTATTTCCCAAACACATTTTAAAATAGACACTCTATCAAAGAAGCCACTAGATGGCAGAAAAAGATCAGAAATTTCTGTTACATCCTCAGTAAAAAGCCTGTTAAAAGTCTTACTTGAATTACACATATAAACATAATTTGTCGGTCTTCAGTAATAAAGTATAACTCAAATATTCTATATTCTGATATAAACCTATATGTATTATAACTTGAATAATTAATAATTCTATTTCCCTTATTACCTTAATGCATTACCTATTTGTTCTCTAATTCAATTATCTCAAAATTAATTCTCCAAGGATTGGGATGTGAACATACTCTATCTTTTTATTATCACATCAAATAATTATATAGGGAGAACTTTATGCTTATTTGCTGTATGAATGTATAAATATACATACATACATACTTACATACATACGCAGATTATATTTCTGGTAACATATACTATGTATGGATGTACTTGGTAGTACAGTAACTGTGTAGATATGTAGGAAAATATGTCAGAAAAGAGCAAATGTGACCCACTTATGGCACCTCATATATTTTTACACAGTCCTTGTTTTTCTTTGATGTGTTTGTTTGGGGACCACATGAGAGGTCAGCACACAAGCACCTTACCTGCTGTATTATCTCTTCATCCTCACTTTCCTTATATTTGTGTCTACATTTAATTACAATTTTTATCTTTCAAACTGGGCACAATTCACTATTAACTCATTATTTAACAAGCTAGTATTTAATTTCATGTGTTAAAGAGATATTAGTGCATTTGAACAACTCTATTTTACATTTTCAGTTTTAGTTTTTTTAACGTTCATTTTGGGGTCATACCCACTGATGCTCAGGGTTAATTCCTGGCTCTGCATCCAGAAATTACTACTGGCAGAACTCGGGGGATCTTCTAGGATGCCAGAGATGTAATCTGGGTTGGCATCTTGCAAGGAAAGTACCTACTGTACTATTTTTCCAGTCCTACTTTACATTTTTGAACTGGAGTGATAGAATAGTGGGTAGGGTATTTGCCTTGCATGCGGCCAGCCAACCTGGGTTTGATTCCTCCGTCCCTCTCAGAGAGCCCTGCAAGCTATCGCAAGTATCCCATACTCATGGCAGAGCCTGGCAAACTACCCATGGCGAATTCGATATGCCAAAAACAGTAACAACAAGTCTCACAATGAGACATTTCTGGTGCCTGCTCGAGCAAATCAATGACCAATGGGACGACAGTGCTACAGTGCTACTTTACATTTTTAATTACTTTTTTTTTTTTTGCTTTGGTTGAATTTAGCTTGGGGGTGACACCCAGTTGTGCTCAGGGATTATTCTTCTGGCTCTGTGCTCAGGGATTAGTGGACTCTGTGGACCCTCTGGGGTGGTGGGGTTGGAACCTAGGAAATCACTTTGCAAGGCAAACATCTTATCCACTGCACTATCACTCCAGCCCCTACATTTTTAATTTCTAATCAAATTTGCAGCTCATAGATGACTTTCAATTCCTCTTGATTAATATTGGCATAACCAGTAGGTTTACTGGTTCATTATAGTTCTAAGCTGCTGATTATATTTAAAGGAAACATACTAATTTTTATTATGTTGAAAAATATTGGTAATATAAGAGAATATGCTTTTGGATGATTCTTAATTTTACTTTACTAAGTAGAGCAAATTTTAGTCAAAACAGAATACTAAATAATGCCTCCGAATGAGATAGTAAATTGGTTCAGTGTTGCCTTCACAATTAATCTGCTCTTAGACCCCAAATAGCTCAGCTTCTAGATGACAATACACAGATGAAGAGATATGGTCTGAGAGAATTGCTTAATAATACATGATTTTTTTTCTCAGATACATAAGTTTTGGTGAAATGCCGTGATTCAATTATAAAGTGCCATCACATTACTTCAATTTTAGAATTTTTATAATTAAGATCTCCTTTCTGGAAGTGGAGGGAAATTACCGAGGGCACCAGTGCTTGCCTTATGCACGGTGGACCTTGGTGCGATCCCCAACATCCCATATGGTCGGTCCCCCAGGCACTGCCAGGAGAACTTCCCGAGTGCAGAGCAGAGCCAGGTGTGAACTTTGAGCATCGCTGGGTATGACCTGAAAACTAAAAAAAAAAAAAAAAGTTTGTATCTTTTGTGGTGAGTGGTCTCTGGATTTGGCAAGTCACATCAGAAGTACTCAGGGTCACTCCGGACAGAGCTAAGGACCATATGTGGTGCCAGAGATTGAGCAAGGGTTCACCACTTACAATGCAGATGCAGAAATCTCTGTATTACCTTCAGGAATCATTTTGCCTGAATGGACCCTTTCCTTTCTTTTCCCTGACCTGGTCAACTGTTAATTTTCTTTCCTCATTCTAACTCTGTTCCTTTAATATTTGAAGGGTCGAATATAAAAACAAAATACAAGTAACGATATTAGAATCAATTGAATGGGGGGAGGGGTGTTTGTTTTCTGAACTTGTGAATTAGGAAAGATCAACTTACTAACTGACTTATTTAACATGAAGAGGCTAAACTAGACATGAGATATAAAATTAATGAAGTTGTAAAACAAATTTGGAAGGCGTTGAAATCTTCTAAACAGTCTGTAATCCTAAATTAAATAAATTTGACTCTTTGTTTTTCTGTGAATGATATACTCATACTGGGTAAATATTTTTATATCCTTTCTTTTAAAGCACTGATACATGTTTCCAGTCATTACACACAATAGAAAAATAACACCCTGAAATCTTATTATCTATAAAGTATCTTTGGCATATTTAGAATGTGTTTCAAATGAAATATTTTAGAAGCAATTTTTTCCTCATATTATCATCAGAGTATAAGTACTTTTTGGACTGGGAAAGAATTGAAGCTTTTTTAAAGGCATCCTTGTCATTTAGTCATTTAATAAATATTTGATTCATTGATTACCTTATATAACCTCAGGAAAAAAATCAAATCTTTCTGATGAATCTTCTGAAAAAAAAATTGTTTCTAGTCTTTCATATTTTCTAAGCAAATGTTTCCTCTAACCTCAGAAGCTTCTGTTTTCTTATCTTTTGTATCTTGTTCCTGTTATCCTTTTGCCCAAAGGTAGAATTTTGTATAAAGGGTATTAGGAAACATTAGCAAGTCACATTCTAACTTGAAACTGTGTTATGGATAATCATGAAAAGAGCCTACTCACTACCCTAAGGTGACCAAAGCCTCCTGCATTAGGATTTTTTTTTTTTTTGTAAGTCCCATAGATCTTGGTTTTTGAGTTCTGACTTCTACTAACTCATGGATTTATTGTCAGGTTAGGAGAAACTGATTCTGTCCTAAAAAATCAATTGATAGATCTACTGAACTCTGATTTCCAGAATTAACAGAAATTCTCTTACCCACCCCCATGAATCATAGGTTAAATCAGTTTTTTAGGTTGATTAGATACCAAACTCTATCCGACTACCTTTATTTATTTAATTTTTGGACATTCTACTTGTTTACTACATAGAAATCATTTCCTGCCTATTGCATTCAGTATACTATCATAGCATTCTCAAATCTATGTGACAACTCTAAATATTCTTAAACATCATTTTAGGATTAACAATTCTAATTTTCCTATATGCATGTAAATAATGATCCAGAAATTGTAAGTAGCAACAACATAATAATGAGGAAGACAACTTCACCAAAACCGGTTATCTCTTATAATTTTCCAAACATTCTCTTAGTTTAAAGGAATATATATACTATATATTTAGATAGATAGATAGGTCTTACATATATATAGACATGCAGATGTATCTATCTATATATATAGGTTTTATTATATATATACACACATATATATGTGTCTATCTATATATATATTCCTTTAAAATAAGAGAATGTTTGGCATATATATTAGAATTAGAATATAATATATATACATATATATATATATATTAGATTCTGCTAAGATAACATCCTTTAAAACAAGGACAAAAGTTTCTCCCATTATATCATCCGCAGGCTAAAATTGTTTGCATTGCTGCTGCCCAGATCTTTTTCCTAGGTATCCAAAATGAAGAAACAATCCCTGGGGCCAAGAGAGATAATACAGCAGGTAAGGGGCTTGCCTTACTTGTGAGCAGCCCATTCCGTACCCAGCACCACAAACGCTTGGTTTCCCAAGCACCTTCACAGGAATGATCCCTGAGGACAGAGCCAGGAGGAAGTGCTAAGGGTTGCTAGGTGTGGTCCAGCTGTGGGTTCGCCATCAAAAGACCAGCAGAGATCTAAAAATTAGAATTTGGAGCATGTCTTTATTGACACCAGCTGACGGGTTGTCCTGCTAGACCAGAGCAGCTGTGGCCTTTATTAGGATAAATCTCATCCCGGTGCCCGAACACTTTTCGTAAGCACCTGCAAAGCTTGTTTTGCCCACCAGGGTCCGACTCCTGGTGCCTGGTAAATTCACTCACACAAGCGCAGCAAAGCAAGGATTGTTATAGAAGTGAGAAAAAGTGATTGTAGCAGGAGCACATGGAGCAAACAGTCATCTTTAACCATATCCCTTTAGGACCCGAGCTCATTGTTCCTGTTTGCCATCCGTGATGGGCTTTTGGGCCCCTGCTTACAGGAAGTTCAGTGTACATTATAGAATGACATAGTTTTATGAATTAAAAATGATAAACTTCCAAAAAACCAAACTTTGTATTCCTCCCTTTCAGTCTCCCCTATGCAACCCCAATGGAAAATAAAGAGAAGCAACCCCTCTTTCAGTTCTAATGAAAAGATACGGGGGCAGCAGGAGACGCAGTACAGTAGGTGGGGTGCCTGCCTTCAACGCGGAAGGCCAGATTCCATGCTTCCCTTGAACCTGGTCAGGAGTGAACCCTGAGGGCGAAGAGAGGAGTGAGCCCTAAGCTTTGCCAGGCCAGGTGTAGCCCCTGAAAAAGCAAACAAAAAACAAAAAGGTAAAACAGAAAACTGCAAATTTTATAGAATGTATTTTCCTTGATTCAATCTTATATATAATTTATGGTATAAATTATTATTTTTTAGTTTATTCATTTAAAGTGTTTACAATGCTCCTAGAGTCCTAGGAAAATTAAATCTTATCACATATCAATTTGCAAACAGCTGAAAGAGGTGACTATTTGTTCTTTCACTATAAAGAACTTGCAGTGATAAAAGTTGACATCTATATCTATGTATCAGATTTAATCTTTACTTAGAAGATCTATGCAGTGTGTCACTTTAATGAGAAGTAAGCACAAAACTATAGACACTGCTTACATTTTTTCCAGATAAATAGATGTTGGGGACCTGAGGAAAGCAGAAAGGAAAACTTACCATTTAAAGAAACTCAGTGATATTATGGTCCTGCTAAACTTAAAATATGTACCTTGTATTCTGATTGAAGTACAGACGGATTTATCAACTAACAACTCACCATTTATAAAGAACTTCTGCTTGAGAAACCCATATGATAATTTATTCTCTGTTAAATTTATAGGATAATTAAATGTAAAAAGAACATTCTAAGCACCACTTCAACTTAAATCTGAAAAATTTTATTTTGTTTTCTGAAGTGTGTGCATGTGCTTAAAATTAAAAAAAGTGTATACTGGATTTATTAACATTCAAATTGGGGTTTAACAAAATCAGGCTTTTTTTTCATACTATCAATTTTCCTATGCAACTTTTTTTCTTACAAATCAGTGTAGGGGCCAGAACGATAGTACAGTGGGTAGGGCATTTGCCTTGCACACGGCTAACCTAGGTTCAATACCTGGCATCCCATATGGTCCCCCAAGCACTACCCATCTCCCATCCAGAGAGGGTCCTCCAACCACACTTTACTTGGTGGTTCCCTTCTCTTATATGAGCTGCCTTTTCCCCCACCATGTGAGGCCAGCTTCCAAGTCATGGAACAAACCTCCTGGTACCTATTTCTACTATTCCTGGGTGTTAGTCACCTATTCTGTTATTTTATATTCCACAGATGAGTGCAATATTTCTATGTTTGTCTCTCTTTCTGACTCATTTCACTTAGTATGATAATTTCCATGTTGATCCACTTATAAGAGAAGTTCATGACTTCATCTTTTCTAACAACTGCATAGTATTCCATTGAGTAGATGTACCAAAGTTTCTTTAACCAGTCATCTGTTCTCTGCTACTCAGGTTTTTTCCAGATTCTGGCTATTGTAAACAGTGCTGCAATGAACATGTAAGTACAGATGTCATTCAACTACACTTTTTTGCCTTTCCGGGATATATTCCCAGAAGTGGTTATTGCTGGGTCAAGTGGGAGCTCAATTTCTAATTTTCTGAGAAGCGTCCATATTGTTTTCCAAAAGGGCTGAACCAGTCAGCATTCCCACCAGCAGTGTAGAAGGGTCCCTTAGAAAGTAAAGATATCTTGAATGACTTTTAGTCAATTTCCTAAATTAATCTCTCAAATATAGATATCAATGTTCTATATAATTCTTAGTCTGGCACCACTTGAGTATCTTAAGGAAAACTTCACAGAGAAAATATCATCTTCTC
This sequence comes from Sorex araneus, assembly GCF_027595985.1. Taxonomy (NCBI): domain Eukaryota; kingdom Metazoa; phylum Chordata; class Mammalia; order Eulipotyphla; family Soricidae; genus Sorex; species Sorex araneus. The sequence continues at coordinate 169,309,037 of NC_073303.1, read as the reverse complement.
TTTCATTCTTATTGAAAGAAATGAAACCAAACAGAACTTTTGCACATAAATATCTTTCTAAATAAACAGTTCAATTAAAACTCTTTCTGCCCACACCATACATTTACCAAAGTGTGAAGTTATACTTCTGGAATTTATGCAATGCTGTAAATCAATGGTATTTCTTTTTTTTTCCTTTTGGGTCACACCCGGTGGTGCACAGGGGTTACTCCTGGCTCATGCACTCAGGAATTACTCCTGGCGGTGTTCGGGGGACCATATGGGATGCTGAGATTCAAACTCGGGTTGGCCGTGTGCAAGGCAAATGCCCTACCTACTGTGCTATTGCTCCAGCCCCATCAATGGTATTTCAAAGTACAAAATATTGTGGGGGAGCAGGCAATGGTACTAAAATAGTACATCTAATTAAAAAATAAGAAAGCAAATTCAAACCACATTTTAACATAAAATTATAGGTATGTTATTATTAACACTATTACTGAAAAAATATGATAGTCCATACTGGAAACCATGGAACATATGTGTCCCACATGTTTGTATCTAGATCTTGTAATACTATCCTTGTTAGAAAGTATTTTATAAAGTAGAAAGTAGATATTTTGTAAAATGTAAACAATTCCTAAAATTCTTTCTTCTCTTATCTTGAAACTTAACCATTTTGTCACAGAGAATTGTGACAAATGAGAATATATTCCTCTTTCTAATTATTAAAGAAAGAAGATGCATATGCTTCTTTTCTATATTTCACAGTTTGCCTTTTCTGTCCAAGATTGTAAAGAACATATATCCTTGCTCTAGGAATCTTAGCTTTTGCTTTTTCCATTTTACTCACAATCATTTCTAGCTCTTTATTTTAAAAATTGTGTATGAAAACTAACTTGATAAATCTGCTCTCCAAGTCCCTCACTCATGATAATGCTTTACCTTTTTCTATTTCCATAGGAGAGGGAAAAATGGGAGACTGAGAATATCCACTTGTAAATTCCTAGTTCTCTTATTGCCATCAATGTTTCATTCTTCTATAAAATTAATTCACATTTACTCTATTCTTATTCTATCTTCCAGTTTCACCCGCATCATAAGATCAGTGTGAGCCCTGGTTAAAAATTGATCAGAAAACTCACTAGAGAGACTTCATCTTGTCATTCTGTACACAGGCTTGAATTAATCAACAGTGGAAAATCTTTCCAAATATGTCTAGAAGTATAAAAAATGAGGTAATTTTATGCCTGAACAACATAAATGTACCCAGCCTACTTCTGTTAAACTTAAAAATCAGAGTAACGTAATAAATGTTTACTCAAAAGTTAATTTATTCTCAAAAGATTACAGACGTATTTAAATAAAAAATAAATTAAATGTCTCCCCCCCCAAAAAAATTAGGTATGGAATACTACTGCAGAAAAAATGAAACAAATGAGTAATATATGAAAATGCAGAGATATCCAATGAAATATACATTCTACTCAGATAGCTTAATATGTGGATCACTGTATCACTGTCATTCCATTGTTCATTGATTTGCTCGAGAGGGCACCAGTAATGTCTCCGTTGTGAGACTTGTTGTTACTGTTTTTGGCATATCAAATATGCCACGAAGAGCTTGCCAGGCTCTGCCGTGGGGGCAAGGTACTCTCAGTAGCTTGCGGGATCTCCGAGAGGGGCGGAGAAATCAAACTGGGGTTGGTCGGTGTGCAAGGCAAAAGCCTTACCCACTGTTATTGCTTTAGGATGTATGGAGATATATATATATATATTTCCTATTCCTATGTGCCTGCATCAGACTCTCCTCCAAAATACTATCTGCTATGTGAAATATGGCATCTTCACAAATTTTCTTTCTAATTCTCTTTGTATAATTTTCTTAGAATAGTTATTAGGTGAAATAAACGAAACCATTTAGGCCCCTGTGGCCTAAGTTTTTAGAAAATATTTCTTATTTTTATGTATCTATTTTGGGAAAATTGGACATCCCATTTTCAGCCTGACCACCATTTTGGAAATAGAGTTTCTAGTTCTGCTAATAATACAATTTTTCAAAAAAAGTTAAAAAATGAATATAGTACAATTTCATAGAAATTTAATGTACTTTTAAATCTCTGCACAAATAAATATTTCTATTTCCTTTGGTAGTGGGAAATGGTTTTTGTTTTACAAGTTGTTATTTCTTCATGTATGCACAGATGCTGAAGCAGTATCCATAGTGAAGTGAATGAAAAATAAACAATAAATTTAACATAGCAAGTAGGTGCCAAATAAATGGGCTTTACTGCAGAAATAAGTGAATTTCCAGACCTTAGACCTAGAGGTTAGATACTCATACAGAATAAGTAGGATCTTGGGAAAAACCCAGTTGCTAATGTTGTATTACTCTTCCCTACATATTTCCTTCCCATTACAAGATAGACGAATGAACTGATAAAGTGCATACATTAAGTTCTAGTTTAATATCGAGATAAATTGTCTAAATGTATCATGAATTTGTTTTTTAAATAATAAATCAATAAGAAATACAGAGAGCAAAGATGAATCCTGTTTATTTCTCAGGCTTAGCGTGATTACTGAAACATGTGTGAAGACTCACGAGTCTTGTAAATGTTGTCACTTCCACCTCATAAACTCCAGCATCTTGTCCTCTAAGAAAAATGCACTGAAATGATTCCCACTGTTAACCAGTCAAAATTTTGATGGTGAGAACACTAAAGTGATAAAACATTAGTGCTAAAGTTAGAATAACTAGAAAGGATTTTTTAAATTTAAAATGTAAAGAATATTTTTCAAACCAAAAAAAAAGTCAGCAAGTATTATCTTGCTCTTTGCGTATCATTTTATTTCAGCGAACAGCGTTACTTGGTAGTTATTCCAAATCTTAGAACAGAAATATGACTGATACAGACCTCAATAGGCAAGTTATACAGTAACTTCAAGGTTATAAGTATCATGGAATGATATTAAATGTGTTCCTCCTAATTAAACTGTATTTCAGGGTGGGAACGAAACCAATACCTGGCTTGGAGTGGCAGCAGCACTGTGGCCACCCAGGATTTTTTTTTTCTCCGACCAGTGTTGCTCCCACCCAGCTACAAATATGTAGGTTGGAATACCTTTGCCAACCTCTTTTAGGGCCTTTTTGGCAAGAAGGAAATGCGCATGCCCAGGGTGTGCCTGCGTGCAGCAGGGAAGACTAGCATCTGGTGCTCCCTGAAGCTGTGGGAGGTTGGGGCCACCGGTCCTGGGATAGGCTTCAACGTAGGAACTGTGGAGTACAAGAACTTCAGCTCCACCCAGTGGCTCATGGGTGGCCAGGACAAGACCTGGCCTCTATGGCGCCATTACTTCCAGGACACCCAAGGTCTGATCTTTCTGGTTGACAGGAATGACAGAGAGCGTGTGAATGAGGCCCGGGCAGAGCACATGAGAATGCTGGCTGGAGTTGAGCTCAGGGATGCGGTTCTGCACATGTTTGCTAACAAGCAGCGTCTCCCCAGTGTGGCTGAGACCATAGACAATCTGGGCCTGCATGCCCTGCGCACAGGTACGTTCAGGCACCTGTGCCACCAGCATGGGCTCTAGGAGGGAATGGACTGGCTGTCCTGCTGGCTCCAGAGTCAGAATTACCTTCACTCCCTCTCGATCTTTGATTTTCTCTCTTCAAAACAAATGTGAGCCCTGTTGAGTGTGAGTGCCAGAAACTGTCTTTACTATTTATTTATTTTTTTTCTTTTTGTGTCACACTCGGTGATGCACAGGGGTTACTCCTGGCTTTGCACTCAGGAATTACCCCTGGCGGTGCTCAGGGGACCATGTGGGATGCGGGATGCTGGGACTCGAACCCAGGTCAGCCGCGTGCAAGGCGAACACCCTATCCACTGTGCTATCACTCCAGCCCCTGTCTTTATCCTCGGTGCGTTTTACAATGCTGTAAATATGCAGATGCAGCCTGCAACTGGGTTTTATTTAATGTATTTTTTTTTCCCAATTAGGAAGTTTCTGGTATGTCTCTGCAATATTACTCTGCTCATTTTATTGTGAAAAAGAGAATTAACGCAGTGAGTGCTGAGAAGGAATTTGAGGTAAGTGAGGACTCCTGGAGTTGCGGTGTCAGACAGGTTCCGCCCGTCTCCTCTGGGCTTCAATCTGTGGATACGATCCATTTGGAAGTTGGTTTTTAACACAAACTCAGTGCATTTTAAACACATGAATAAAGTACAGGATCAGGAGAATACTTGAACACAGAAAGGAGAAATGTGCCTGGTGTAGATTCTGCAGTAAAGGCCTGACTGTGGTCCTGTTTCCTTTCAGGAACGTGAGACATCCATTCTGCAGGATCACAATAGGTCCTTGTGATTTGTTTTCGTGGCATCCTGTGTCCATAGCTTTTTTTTTTTTTTTTTGGATCACACCCGGTGATGCTCAGGAGTTACTCCTGGATCTGCACTCAGGAATTACCCCTGGCGGTGCTCAGGGGACCATATGGGATGCTGGGAATCGAACCCAGGTCAGCCACTTGCAAGGCAAATGCGCTACCCGCTGTGCTATTGCTCCAGCCCCTGTCCATAGCTTTTGTCCTAGTGTTTGTGCTTAAAGGACCATCCGGGATCACCCATTACAAGAGCTTTCCCTCCTCAGCCCACAAGACAACGACCTCTACTTTTTTTTTTCTTTTGTATTTTGATAAACACTGAAGAAGCTGGAGCTGTTAAACTTAATTTGCGGGAAAACCTCAGAAACAGTACATTTGGTGTCACAGAACCTCTTCTACTTTCAACACACAATTAGTAATCAACTGTTTTTCATTTCAACAAGCAAGCACTGGAATTACAGCTATTAGAATAAAAGCTCTTAACTATACAAAAGCGGTATTTTATTACATTTTCTATTAGAAAACATTCATAAAACTTGTAGACTTTTCTACATTCATGATTCCCAATTAAATTTCTAATATAAAATTATTTGGAGACTTATTTTTTATTAATTGAACTACAATGACTGAGGAACAAACATTATTTTGAGGATTATATCAAACAGACTGCGTTGTCTAAATTTTATATCCTTTTACTTTAGTGCTATAGCTGTCATTAAGGGCTGGAGCGATAGCACAGTGGTAGGGCATTCGCTTTTCAAGAGGCCTACCCGTGTTCGATTCCTCCTCCCCTCTCGGAGAGCCCGGCAAGCTACCGAGAGTATCGCGCCCGCACGGCAGAGTCTGGCAAGCTACTCGTGGCACATTGGATATGCCAAAAACAGTAACAACAAGTCTCATAATGAGAGAAGTTACTGGTACCCGCTTGAACAAATCGATGAGCAATGGGATGACAGTGACAATGACAGGTGTCATTAAATACAGCACAGTAGCACTGTCGTCCCTTGTTCATCGATTTGCTCAAGCGGGCACCAGTAACATTTACACTGTGAGACTTGTTACTATTTTTGGCATATCCAGTACGCCATGGGTAGCTTGCCAGGCTCTACCGAGCAGGCTGGATACTCTCTCGGTAGCGTGCCGGGTTCTCCGAGAGGGACTGAGGAATCAAACCCGGGTCAGTCGAGTGCAAGGCAAACGCCCTACACGATGTGCTGTATTATTAATTTAGCTTTTAACATTAAATTATGATAGTAATAGCCTAAATTACTAAACATGTACGCATCCATTATGCGTACTCCCATTATGAAAGTCTGACTACAAGTTAAGGACAAGTCCTAGACAAACTATTAAACTGAACATTTTTTTGCAATGTATCAATTGCCCTGCCTTCAACTAACCACTATATTTCTTATCACAAGGTATCAAAAAATGTTTAAATATAATTTAAAAATGCAGAAACAGTAATTTACTCTGAAAATTACTGAAAAGAAAAACCCTGAACTAACAGTTTGTAGCTCTTCGTTTTCCTGGAATAAGCAGATGCCATTGGGCTACACTAGCAGGCAACAGGGCTGAATGGAAATGTTACTGACACCCACTAGAGCAAATCGATGAACAATGGGATGACAAGTGATACAAGTGATACAGCGTTTCCCAGAAATAAATCTAAATCTTATGCCATTTGAAAGTCATAAAAAGATTGTGGGGGGAGATTGAAGTGGTGGGCCTGAAGTGACATAAGGACAATGGCACAGGATCTTGGACACTTTGGTGGCAGGGAAGATGCATTCCTTGTATGTCAAAACCATGAAAGCTAACACTGCTAATCACATTACCTTTTTAAAAAAGGGAGAGGACTATATAGCAAAAATACACAGAAATACTCTCAATTCTGTGATTTAACTTATAATTTCAATAAATTTAACTTGGATTATTTAAATAAATTATTTGATGCCCAAAACAGTAACAAGTCTCACAATGGAGACCTAAATGGTTCCTGCTTGAGCAAATTCATTTCCACTTTATATATATATTGTAAAGAGAAAAAAGCTTTGCAAAGTAATACCTGTGTAGCTGGAGGTAGTTTCAAAATTAAAACACAAAATACTTTGGTGATGTTCCTCCTTATTCATGAATTCAATGATACTCATTTATTAACTTCTGTAAGTAATGGAGCCTTATTTTCACTTTTTACTAAAGTAACATCAGAAGAATCGTAGTTCTTTAAGTATAACATTTAAAATATGGTAAATTCGCTTAAAAAGAAAAAATATCAGGGATGAAATGATTGTACAGTGAATAGGGCATTTTTCTTGCAGGAGGCCAACTGAGGGTTGATCTCTGGCATCCCTTATATGGTCCCCCGAGCACCACCAGGAATTCCTGAGTGCAGAGCCAGGACTAATGGAGTAACCCATGAGCACTGCTGGGTGTGATCCAAAAAGTCACACCACCTCGCCGCCCCTGCCCCCCAAAAAAAAAGAAAAAAAAAGGAAAACTATGACAAGAGCCACCATTCTTCAAACTTCTGACTGGATGTACATTGTGTTATACGTGCAGCAACACCAGGTTACTTTCTCTTTGGTCCAGCTGGGAATATTTTGGTATATGAGTACCATCTGATAAGACAGACTTGCTCTTAAAGTGTGACTTTGCACTGTTCTTACACTGTGCTTGTTTCACCAGTAGATGGCACACTTACAGCTTAGAGCTTTATGATTTAACCCCCTAGTTACCTACAGAAAATCTCCATTATTAGGACCTTAAGAATGTGCCAGTACTTTGGAACAAGTTGTGCTTTATAAAAGTTTATTTACTGGTTGTTTATATGTTCATTGACAGATATCAATCGCCTGTCAATGAGCATATAAAGACATTATACATGAAATGAGTATTATGCCAATTATAATGTGAAACTTACTGAATATATGCTACACACATCTTGTAGAGAGAATAGAATGCACATATTGAAATATACACAGATGCTCGTTAATATGAAACCTTTTCACTCCTCACTGGGTCTTTCTTCATACTATCACTGTATCACTGTCATCCCGTTGCTCATGAATTTGCTTGAGCAGGCACCAGTAATGTCTCCATTGTGAGACTTGTTGTTAAGCTCTTACAATTTTTTTAGAGCAAAGAAAAAAATGATTTCATTGATTGGAATGTTTTCCTCAGTATAAAAAGTATTCTAACCTATTTTCTTAAGTTTCTTAATTTAAAAAACAACTTCATGGTATACTTATATATTAACATATTGTCCACTTTTGAAAATATCCATTTGGGACAACTTTCTACTCTTGATTGAAATTACGCTACTTAAAATTAAATTTCCTAATAACATGCTGATACTATGTTTTGAAGAAATAGTTGGGGGCAGAAGGATTTCTGAGCCATAGCTGGCTGTGTTCAAGGTGAACTTTAGGCTCTATGCTCAGATCACTTCTAGCAATGCTTAGGGGACCATTTGGAGTGCCAGGTATCAAATTTTCTAACTAGTCTAGTGATTCTGAGCCTTTTTTCAACAGTGACCTCCTGTTGATCTTGTTCTCTTCCTCTAAGCCACCTATCCTACTGGATAACTACTTTGTCTCACACTGTGATGCCCCACTAATGTAATTTTCACCTGTGGTCCTCTTGGAATATATTGGGGGCCCTCAGAGGTTTATACAATCCCCAGCTGAGGAAAACTGAACTAGGCCAAAGCAATGAGAATGCTCTGTAAAAGCACTTAAGAAAAATTGCTGGTGCTGGAGCAATAGTACAGCGGGTAGGGCGTTTGCCTTGCACGCCGCCAACCTGGGTTTGATCCCCAGCATCCCATATAGTCCCCTGAGCACCACCAGGACTAATTCCTGAGTGCAAAGTCAGGAGTATTCTCTGTGTGACCCAAAAAAGCAAAAAAAAAAAAATAAAAGAACAATTTCCAAGTTTTATCAGAAGGTTTGTGTTTGTTTGTTTAATTTTTGTATTTTGACATCACATGCAAAAATGACTGCACTTTAGTAGCTTGTGTGCACTCTAGAATGGTTTACTGGAGAGAGAAAGTTTATTTGCCTCTGTAAACTAAGTCATTAGCCTGCAGTTTCCAGAAAAAGAGAAAAAAATCAGTGCTTCTGTTAAGTCATCTTCTCTCACCCTATAACTTTCTGAGTTAAAATCCTTAGCATCTCTGTCTGTGCTTTCATTTTCCTTAGTACGTAAGTCAGAGTCCTAATTCACTACTATATTTATCATTCTTGGAAATTCGTCATTGGAAATTCAATTCTAATCCATCCAGTACTTTGATCTTTTCAACTTCTAAGTTTATTTTCTACAGGACTTTGTGCTTCTATCAATCCCACCCCATAAGGTCTGCACTGGAAGTAATCCCTTTCACTACTAAATTCTAATTTTGTTGTCTTATTTTGTCACTGAACTGACACCAACTAAGGTTTAACTTTTTATAGGCCTGCAGAATTTTGCTACTTTTTCACATTTCAAATCCTTCTTTTTTTTTTCTTTACTTTCCTCCTCATTTTTCCTTTGCTTTTGGTCTCCTATTTCCCAGTGAAGTCTTAGTTACCTTGCTTGACTATGCAGCTCTCTGACCTGTGCCTTGCTAACATTCTTCTTGCTCTCTCCCTCTGACCTACTTTCTGGCAACCCCCCAGCATTCGTCAGACCCAATCGTTCCCTGTCTGTTTCTTCAACAGCTGTATGTGTATGGCTGGAGAGAAAAAGAATCCCTGCACTGTGTGGACTGATACCACTTTAAATTCATGTTTATAGCTCTCAAATGGGCTCTTAGCATATGGAGCAATCCACAACACTTTCCAAGCTCTTAAATTACTATTTCACACCTTTTCTCCTCCCAGACACATGCAATGCAGTGCATCTCACAATCTACTCTGAAGATACTTGTATCAAATAGCACTGAAAATACTGTTACTGTAAGAATGCATTTTACCTTTACAAACAAACTCAAATATCTGTGTGTGTGCATAGTCAGACAATTTACCATTCTTCATATTACATGGAAAGAGATGCAGTGGCTGCTAACTAGGGCTGTTTGTTCAGTCTGAATATTCTTCATCATTTATTCCCTACTGCGCTGGAGCGATAGCACAGCAGGTAGAGCGTTTGCCTTGCACGTGGCTGACCCAGGGTTCGATTCCTCTGTCCCTCTTGGAGAGCCCGGCAAACTACTGAGAGTATCCCACCTGCAAGGCAGAGCCTGGTAAGCTACCAGTGGCATATTCAATATGCCAAAAACAGTAACAAGTCTTACAATGGAGACGTTACTGGTGCCCGCTTGAGCAAATCGATGAGCAAAGGGATGACAGTGATAGTGACTTGTTGTTTTGGGGTCACACCCAGCATCGCTCAGGGCTTATTTGGGCTTTGTCCTCAGGGATCACTTCTGTAGTTGTCAGAGACCCTTTGGGGTACCAGGGATCAAACCTCAGTCAGTCATGTGTAAAGCAAATGCCCTGCTCACTCTACTATCTCTCCAGACCATTTCTGACCTTCATGAAAGAGGCAATCCTAAAACATTTTAATAATACTTCATTGTCCATTTGATTTTCATTTCTCTATTAATATGGAAAATTAGCATTTTATGTGCCTGGTGAATGTCTATATGTCTTCTTAAGTAAAATAATTGTTTATCTCTTCTCCCCAGTTGATGAATTGTTCTCTTTTTGAATCCTATAACTTCTATACCTCCATTGCATATTAGCCCTTTGTCAAGTGTATGGCATGGGGTTATTTTCTTTAGTACGATGTCTTTTTATTTTAACAAGTATATTTTGGTGTGGGCTGGAGTGATAGCACAGCGGTAAGGCGTTTGTCTTTCATGCAGCCAACCACTCTTTGATTCTTCTGCCCCTCTCGGAGAGCCCGGCAAGCTACCAAGAGTATTGCACCCACACGGCAGAGCCTGGCAAGCTACCCATGGTGTATTCTATATGCCAAAAGTAGTAACAACAAGTCACACAATGAGAGATGTTATTGGTGCCTGCTCGAACAAATTGATGAGCAATGGGATGAGAGTGACAGTGATTGGTGTGCAGAAGCCTTTAATCTGATGTAATTACATTTTTCCATTTGTTTACTATTTTGTTTTCCTTTATGGGTCACACCCAGCGATGCTTAGGGGTTATTCCTGGCTCTGCACTCAGGAATTACACCTCACAGTGCTTGGGGGTTGCCAAGGATGGGATGCCAAGGATTGAACCCAGGTTAGCCTCATGCAAGGCAAACGCCCTACCCACTGTACTGTCATTCTGGCTCCACCATTTGTTTACTTTTATTTTCCTTTCTGTTGAAGTTAAATCCTCAAAGACAATCCTGAAACCAATGTTATCAAACATCTTGCCTGTGTTTCTCTGATATTTTTTTATGGTTTGGTTCTAACATTCAAGTATTTCATCAACTTTCAGTTAACCATTGTCCACAGCATGAAAGAGAAATCAAGATAAATTCTTTAGAATGAGACTATTAAGTTTCCCCAGGACCATTTCTTGAAGATATTTTGCTCATGTTGTTTGTCTGTTTACACATTTTGCTATGAGTTCTAAAATCTATAGCACTAGGCTATGTGACTCTTATTTTAATATGAACTTGTACAGATCACTACAGTTTTCTAATATAAACTTTAATCATGGGTCTGATACTTGCATGCCATTTTTTCTCTCAAAATTACATTGATGATTCAGACTTTTTTGTAGTTCCATACAAAGTTCAATAATATCTGTTCTATTTCCTAAATATTCACATTAGAATTTCAATAAAAATTGTAATTAATCCAGAAAATACTTTGAGTAGGAAGGTGAATCACTGATTTTGTAATCTAGATATTGATGGTGGTGCTCAGGGTATCATATGTGGTTCTGGGTTATTGAGCCATGATCTGCCTTCTGGAAGGCAGGAACTTAAACCCTTGTTTAATCTCTTCAGGCCCAAACTCTTAACAAAGTTGACTATGCCCTCTTTCTGACAGACCTTTTCTTTCCAATTGTCACTAGATATCACTGACAACTTCCCAGTTATTTTATCTGGTACTAAATGCTGATGCTGGATTTTTCAAAGTTTCTTTTCAATTTCTATTTCTTCTTAGATACACTGTAGTTTAAAATACACTAACATGTCTTCTATTCTTTTGATATCCATCAGTGTATGTCCTGTTATGCATTTTACATCTTTGTGTTTTTTTTTTCTTTTTGGGTCACACCCGACCGTGCACAGGGGTTACTCCTGGCTTTGCCACTCAGGAATTACTCCTGGCTATGCTCGGGGGACCATATGGGATACTGAGAATAGAATCCAGTTGGGCCATGTGCAAGGCAAACAGCTTACCCTCTGACTATCGCTCCAGCTCCATTTGCATATGTTTTCAATATAGAAATGTATTTCTATAGCAACTTTTGTTTTTGGGCCATACACAAAATGCTCAGAACTTACTCTTAGTTTGTGTTCAAGGATCACTCCAGGCAAGATTCAAGGGATTATGTGAAGTATTATGGATTAACCCAGGTTGGTCATGTGCAAGGCAAGAAGCTCTGAAGTAATCACATTTGTTTTATTTCATCCATATTCTTCATGTAACTTATCTTCACTTCCACTGACATTGAATCTTTCCACATCAACATATTTGTAGCAAAAAATCCTATCCTTATAATTGTTGCTCACTTTGTTTAAGGAGTAGTTGTAAAAAGTTTTTTAAAGTATAATAACAGCATTTTTTCAATTAATCCAGTCCTTGGCTCAAAATTCCTATGATTCTCCCATCGAAAGTAAGTTTTTATAAAAATGATCTCTTGCTTACATTTGTTACTTTCATTCCTAACATTCCGCTACTTTTTCATTATGCTTTAGCCACAAACGCCTTTTTAAATATCACTTGGATATGCCAAAATCAACCCTATCTTAGAAACATTGGATTCCTTGTAAAATATTTTTAATGGTTCAGTACTTTAAATGTATTCTCATCACATTCAGCCTAAATATCTTGAGTTCTTCACAGAAAGACTCAATTATTTCCCTTATTTCTCTTTTTAAGATATCATGCATGTTTCATCATATGCTTATTGACTGTATCTGCAGTGGAATGCAAGATTTATGAGGACAGGATTTAGTTTTCTTTTGTCTATCAATAAATTCAGGATCCCAAAAAGGACATAAAAGTTCAAGACTAAATTTTGAAATGAGTGATATATCATGTAATGAAATATTCATGTGATGAATAATCATTAATATTCATAATGGCAGAAGTTTAGTCCCATGTCAATCACATTCTTTTAAACTCTTTTATATATTATTTATTTTTTAGGGCTATCATGAGAAAGTGTCACTGACTGTGTCTTAAACAACATAGATTTATTTTCATACATGTCTGCTTATAGGAGAGGATTCCATTACAAGTCAGTTAGGTTTCTTTTGAGGTTTCTCTTATCAGTATATAGATGGCTAATCTCCTGGTGTGTTTTACAAGACTGAATATGTATTTCTTGCTCCTCTAAGTACACCAGCTATATTGCATGGAAAACATGCTAATGAAATTATTTTAATTACCTCCCTAAGAGGTAATTAAAGAAGCTCCAAATAAGTCAGCATCTAATTTTTTTGAGAGGATAAAATTCAGTATTTAAGAGACATTTACTGAAAAAAGTTACATCTAAATTTGATCTAGTTTTCTATGACTTTCAGAACTTATAGCTGTCACTTGGCCACACTAAATAAGCACATGTGTTTTTTTATTGATAATCACTAATAAAGCTACCTTAAAGCATTGTTGTAATCATCTAACAAAAAAGTTAATAGATTGCATCATGTGTTTGTAACATATTAGGTTACTATTTTGTATTATAAATTTGCCCTGGTTCTCATTTCTTTGTCTTCATTGGTTGTTTACTTTTTACATGGCACACGTATTACCCATTTTGTCTAACATCTGTTTAATAATTTAAGTTTGATTTCTCAATATATAAGAATAAAGGTAAAGGAGAGTAATTAATTATACACAATATTTGCCATTCTATCCTGAACATAGGATACTTACCACTCTACAAGTCTCACAGTAGACCCCAGTATTTTGAGCTAAAACATTTAGCTCCTATCTGCCTCCCTCTCAGTGGTATTGTTCTTTTAAAATAAACATTTGTTTACTAATTTTTAGCTAAGGCATCATAGTTTACAAAGTTGTTCATGATGGAATTGTTTCAGGAATACAATGTTGCAACAACAATGCCACCACCAGTGTCCCCAGGGTCCTTGCCATCCCCTGACCTGCCCTCTTGGTAACCATATAACAAATATACATATACAAATAAACATATACATATGTTTTGAATTGACAGATTAGAGTAGTAATAAATGGCCATTAATTACTCCTATAGTTTCTTCAATCAATGGTGTGATAGAAATGCACAGAATATGATCTCTGAGCCTAAAGAGTAGTCATAAAATTCAGGGGTGGGCAAGTTTGTTTGTTTTTTTTTTCTGAAAAGGACCAAATTGCAAAATATTCAAGTCTCTGTCACAGCTACTCAAATTCATAGTGGTAAAGCAAAAGCAGGTTTGAGCAAAACATGAATATATTAATATAACTATGTTCTAATGCATATTTATGTATGAAAAATAAAATGTGACTATAAAATGATATTGATATACCATGATATATATTTTGATTGCTCCAATGATTTAAAATTAAATTTTCAGTCTGTTGGCTAGATGCAAGATATACAGCAATCTCATTAAATCATTACCAACATACTTTGTCAAGCCCTGATCTAGGTCAAAAATTAAGAATATAGTTAGAAAATATTTTTGTGGAAAATATGTAAAATTAGATGGTATGTTTTGGGGTACAACTTTTGTGGGATTCAGTGACCTGGGACTTTCAATGTAAACTTATAGTAAATCTTTGGTAAGATTGTCAAAATAGTATATAATCTATCTCTGTATCCCACCTGTTAGAAGATAACTATGTAATTAGTTATGACTATCATCTAAATCTTTACTCTTCTGTTCATGCCAGGGCAGTCTCTCAGTCCCAGCTTAGATAATTGGTTTTACTACAGTAACGCTATGGGAACCTAGAAAATGGCAATTCTCAGAGTCAATTCCTTTCTGGCAATTATTCAAGAATCCCAAGTGTAAGCCATTCCTTGTCCCATGGGTGAGTAACTGGGAATTCAAACCTAGAAAGTAAGAACAGTGGGTGAAGTACAGTTCTAACTGCTTAAGAAATCCATGAACCTATAGCCCATCTGATAGACAAGCTGTAATTATGAATGACATTCATTTAATTCTAAGGTACCATCCCACTTCCATTCATCTGGCCTGCCTAATTCACTATGAGGAATTTGACACATATGGTTATCATAATAATAAAGTGTTTAGACTAATAATCACACTCATAAGATCATAAAAGAAAGAAATGAGATAATTTCAAAGTCATTTTTAAAAAAATGGTCACCTGTGTGAAAAGAATGCTGTAGTTAGTGAACTTATGAAAAAAAATAGTGCAAAAATCTGTTCCATTTTGGAGCACAAAATTGTTTTGTAATAAGTTGGCAAAACAAGTTATATCTGACTTTTATTAATGGAATGAAATATTCATTCACAGCTATGAATTGAAGGTTATTATTTACAGCACAAAGGGTCCTGTATTTGAAAATATGATCAAGTTTAAATAGAAGCTAAGACCATTAGTGCATATATTAGACCAGGAAGTCTTTCTCAGTTCTCTGGCTATTAAATGACTATCTGCTAAATTAATTTCCCTAATTTAGAATGCTGCACTATGACTGCACTGATCTGTAATCTTTACTTGTAGGCTATAATTCTAAAGCTTAAACATCAGTATAGTAATGCATGGCCACTTGAAGTACACATATGTTATAGGAATATTTACTGAGCTCCTAATGAGTAAACTCTAACTCAAGTTTATCCTCATGTTATTTTGCACTGAAATGATTTCAGTCTTTTATCTGAAAAAATGATGCATTTTCATTTTTAGCTAATTCAAATTCTTTTGGGGAGTAAATGGACAGCCTAAAATATAATTAAGAAATTAAATTTTGTGTTTTCTGTTATTTCTAATTTTAGATATAAATAATCGATAAGAGACAAATATCCCATGATAATGGGAATGTAATTATTTTGAAAACCGAAGGAAAGACTAACATGAATTTCTCTATAGCCAGTTTGCTGGCAAAAATAATTTTCTATTCAAATGGCTTTTATTTAAATATAATTTTCACTTTATTCTGCAAAAGCACACTGTAGAGTGGCTAATGCCATCACTTGTTTTACATTTGTTTTGCTTCCTGCTGTTGAATGAACAATCAGTGTTTACAGATTAGCAGCAGTTGTAGTCTTCTGACTTTTACTCCTTTCAAACTGGCGAATGAGAAGCATTTTATGTTTGCTGCTTTGGCATTTTTGAAGTAGCTAGGACATTCACAGTGCAAACCACTGTTATTCATACTGTTATAATTCCTTTGCAGTTAAATCATTACTAGCAATCATAGCAGGCTTGTAGTACAATACCTTATTTGGGAATGTCATGTGAGATGCCCAGAGCAATACAAAAAATAAAAGCCAAGTTGTCTGGCTGAGGAGGGATTTATTGTGAGCCCCTGGCAGAGAGATCTTTTGCAAAGTATTATGTGCTTCCGTGGGGTGGATCATATGTAACAAAAATGAAGCAGGTGCCCCAAGCCTCAAAGGAAAGGTGCCATGAAAATGCAGGCACACTGGAATCAAGATTCCCACTGCATTTTCTCTACACACAAAGTATTCGCTGAAATTATTTTGATAATTAAAATATTAATAAAAGTAAGCATGAACAGGCAGAAACCATGAAGACTCTGTGGACACTTGGTAGCTCCACTTGCCTACTTTATCCTGCTTAAAAGCAAATTAGAAACAGAAGTTCACTTGTTTCAGAAAGGCCTGTGTCTTAGTGCTGGTCATTTTGTTATGAGTGCTATGAGCTAGAAATTTTATATTGAAACACTTGTTTCAAAAAGTAAAACTGAAATGAAGATCTTAGTTTATCCCAAGAGCCTCAGGAAATTTAATTTATGCTAACCCTAGAACAATTTAACACCTGGCCCTGCCCTGGATCCTAATCCCCTATCTCAAGAGAGAATTTGGAATTTTTTAAGAAGTGGTTCCATGTAAAGAAAACCCCAGAAGGGAAGATAGTGAATGTGGAAGTTCTAGGCCTATTACTTAAAGCAGCTACTTAATGGAGTTGCTAACCTTTTCTCTCTCTCTCTCTGCATGATTTATTGTTTTAATTAAAACAGAAATAATACTCTACACAACTTTGTGCTAAAAGAATAGATCATCATTAATAACTTCGCATAACATCACATTGCTTAAAAATTTAACTTCATTGTATTTGACACTCAGGCTGCGTTGAGATCTAGATAGAACAAATATATATGAGAAAACAAACATCAGAGAGATTCAGTGAATTGATTAACTTAATAAACTGCTTGCAAATCATCCCAGCTTTGGTGCTCCTCTTATTAGTTACATCTTTTTTCAGTATATTTACCATAAAATATAAAAATTGTTATTTTAAAAGGAATAAATCCTAGCTGGCTCCAAAGTAAAAGGTACAAATGTAAAATAACTTTATCTGACTTCTCTTTGTTACAAGATTTGAAAAAAAAAAATTTGGAGAACAAGTTCTAAAATAATGGCTGTGTGGATCAAATAAGAGAATTTTCAGTCTTTCTGCAAAACTGGAGAGCAACGTGTTATTTCCATACCCTATAAGCAAACTCAATCCTTTTTGAAAGTAAACAATAAATACACTATATTTTAAACTCAATCATTTAAAAAATTTGTAGATTTTTTTTACCTTAATTTTCCTGACTTCTAAAGACCCAATACATAATTCCGACAAAAACTTGAGCAAAATCACCAATCTCAAATGTATTAATCTCAAGCTTTGAAGATGCTCTTGTGGAGAAAAGATATGGAAACGGGAAAACAATCCTTGATTATTCTGGTTGACCTAATCTAATCATGGAGAATTTAAAGTTAGAAAATCTTTCAGGGCTGTGTCAGAATCAGAGTTGCAACAACTGAATAAGAATCAGAAATTGCAAAATTTCTAAAGAGAGAGCTCTAGAGAAAACATCCCTTTCACAGGCATAAAGTTATGCTTGCCTTACACACAGCCCCATCCCTTTGCTTCCTGGCACCAAATATGTCCCCACATCTCCACTGAGAGTGGCCCTGTTCAAAGAGTCAGGGGTAAGTCCTGAACACTACAGGGCGTGCCCCCTGCAAACAAAAATAAACAAGTACAGAGAGAAAAAGAAAAAAGTCTGCATACAGCTTGATTTTACCAAGATAAGATCTTTGAACTTCTGAACAACTAAGTAAAATGTGATTAATACAGGTTGGCTTTAAACTCCTACTTTTGTTGTCATTTGTTATAGCATCAATACAAATAAGAGGCATTAATAAAATCTAAAAAACAAATATAACGTATTTATTTTTTTAATTTTATTATTTTGCTTTTGGGGTCAAACCCGGCAAGGCACAGGGGTTATTCCTGGCTCTACACTCAGGAATTACCACTGGCAGTGCTTAGGGGACTGTATGGGATGCTGTGAAAGGCCCTACCTACTGTACTATTGCTCCAGCCTCCAATATAACATATCTAAAACTGCATATTCTAGGTTGAATTTTTTTTAAGAATTCAACACTACATTGGACAAATAATATAGAAAGTATTTGTATAAGATAAAAAATTTACAATATAATAATGTATCATTAACACAAATTGAATTGATTTTCTTAATTAGCTATTTTAACTGATTTTTGGTGCTTCCCTCTACTAAAATTGTGATTAGTGATTTATATGTGCATATATATACTTATATATATATATACATATGTATATGTACACCAGGATCTCACCATTCTACAAGGAAGTGATCATTGATGTAAAGAGAGGGGTTCAGCAGGGTGATACCATTTCATTGAAACTCTTCAGTGCCGCCCTGGAGAACATCATGTGACGACCAGAATGGGAGGGAATGGGAGTGAAGATAGACGGTCGGCAACTACACCACCTCTGCTTCACTGATGACCTTGTTCTAATATCATCAAACATTAGCCAAGCAGCACAAATGTTGGTCAACTTCGAACTCTAGTGTGGAAAGGTCTGACTGCAGCTGAATCTCACGAAGACAATGTTGATGAAAAACAAACTAGTCCTTGATGTTCCATTGGCTCTCAATGGAACGAACATCTTCAAATGCAGCAGCTATGTGTACCTGGGTCAAGAACTCAACATGAGGAACGACTTGGCGCTAGGACTGGACAGGAGGAAGAGAGCTTTGTGGAACACCTTCAAGAGTGTTTAAGAAGTGGTTAAGAGTACGAAAAACCTCTGGCTCTGGGCACGTCTCTTTGATTCCACCATTCTTCCTGCACTAACATACACCTCAGAGACATTGGGCCCTAGAAAAAAGGTTGAGAACACTATTCGGGTCTCCCAAAGAAGAATCAAAAGAACTATGCTTGGAGTATCACGTTTCACTCAAGTGAGAGAAGGAATCCGGAGTTCCAACCTCAGTCGACGATCAAGAATCAGGGACGCTGTCTCATTTGCCAAGGCGTCAAAAATCAGAAGGGTTGGACACGTAATGCAATTCAGAGATGACCGCTGGACTAGAGCTGTTACCGACTGATTCCACAGGATATCAAAAGACTGTGTGGCCGCCCACCTACGAGATGGTCAGACTTCTTCGTCAAAACCCTGAATGAAAGGTTTGAGGCTCTTTGTGTTCCTGGAGTGAGCAGATATCACTGGGATACACTAGCACTTGACAGGGACGAATGGAAACGTTATGGTAGCCCACTTGAGCAAATCGAAGATCAACGGGATGACAAGTAAAGACAAGTGATACAGGTGATATATTATATATATACACACACATATATATGTATATGTATATATATGTATATATATTCTCTCAGAACTCTTTTTTAGAGGGTGGGGGTACACCCAGCAGTGTTCAGGGCTTACTTCTGGCTATGTTCAGGAATCATTACTGGAGGGGTCATACAATTCCAAGGATCGAAGGCCTTATCCACACTATCTCTCAAGCTAAGAACTGAAAATTGGGGCTAAATTAATGTTTTATTCATCAGATGGCTAATACTGAATTGACTGCTATTTTCTTTTTTATTAAATTAAATGAATATATTTTCATAAATAATAATTTTGAGATGATATTATTGGCAGAAATACCAAGGTTGACCTTCTTTCACTATAATATGTTTTAGAGATGTGTTCTATAGTAGGATATTTGCTCAGTTTGAGTTAAATCTGTTTTCTGTCAAATAATGGGTGGTTATTTTTAAATTCTATAAAAATAGTGCCTCCGATATAGGGGTTTTGATATTGATAAGGAACATTTACCTGTCATCTGACATGTTTGTCTGAAACTTTGAAGGATTACACTTGCATAATACTTGAGAAGAATATTGAATGTCATCAATGAAATGGGAAACAGCAGTTACATTTATGGTTAATGTTGTGTATCATGTTTATGGAAGATTGTCTATCTTCACTAATGCTTGGTTTAACTTACTGGTTATATAAAGCTCTTGAACCATTTCAAGACTGTAATGGGGTGAACTTAAATCCTTATAGCTACATTTAAACAATTTACATACACAAACAACATATAAAAGACTTAATTGCTGGATATTGAACTACCACTTGTATTCCTTTTATTTACTTATATTGAGTCAATTAAAATGTTTAGCATAATTTGGAAAATGCATATGAATTTAGAAAAATATCATTTAATAAGCTTTTTAAGCTAGAATACCATGGCATGATATACAGACTCAATTTAAAGAAAGATCTGTTCTTCTGTTCTACACTTGCCCTTTGTTTCAAAATTTCATTTTTTTTTCATTTTATCTAAAGGGCCAGTACTTTTGAGATTATGTCATGGTAAGTAAATTCGCTGGGCTCTCATTTATAAGTTTGTATGTCAGTGAATCAATGCATGTTAAGAAATGTGCTACCTTCAAACTGCAATAATGAAATTTAACCAGTAAAACGATTCTCAACTCTAAAGAATAGGATTCTTACAAGGGAATCTAATAAATAGAAGCATGCTTTAGTGAACACAACTGAGTCTTTTTAACTGACAAGGTCCTTTGAAGATTTTCCATCTAACAGCCCTAATAAAAAAAGTACAGTTTGAAGACTTTCAACTTCAAATATCTAGAAAGGCACAATATTGACAATAAATATGGTAGTAACTTTTTACAAACAACCAAGTAAATAATCTATTCAGAGTTAATCGAGAGCTGAATAAAATAAGGACTCACATTAAAACTGATTTAAATGACCTTTAATCAGTCATTTGCTCATCTGATAAAAATGTGGACTTGGTATATTAAGTTTTTTCTCAGAGAAAAAAGGTTTAATCTAGATCGTGAGAAATAATTATTCATCTAGCCATTATTCAACAAACATATATTTTCTGTTATTTGCCTTTGGCATTTTATCTTAATAAAATAGTATACTATTTTACATAGAAATCTGGGTAATAAAAAGAAAATGTTTAAAAGATATAGTGATGTGTTTGAAGTAAGAGAAATAAAATTTATGTGAAGTGTTGTATTTGGAATTGAAAAGATTGCAAGTTTAAATAGAGTACATGAATCAAGCTTCTTGCCTTATAAATGACCAACTCCAGTTTGATCTCATGTACTGTATATTGTCACCCAAACACTACCAATAGAAGTGACCTTTGAGCACAAAGTCAGGAGTTAGCTTTGAGCATTGCAGATATGGTCTCCAAGCAGCCAATAATTTTTAGATGAATTCACTCGTAATATTTTTAGTATTATATGGATTCCATGATAAAGTGATAGTAGATATCTCCTACTTTACTTAGTCACTTAATTTCTGAATTTGTTTTCTTTTTAGGATTGGGATTTTACTCTTTACAATAGAATTTGTAGGTTTCAGAGAAAAAAAAGCAACAAAAAAACCTGTCATTCACAAAGTCTCTTGCTATGAATGCAGGCCTGAACTATATTTTGACCATCATAGGCCTTACCTGCAAATTTTAAACATGGAGGAATAACAAGGAGACCCAAGGATGCCACAAAGACTTCCTATCACTTGGTGATAAGAAGCAGAGGTGGCACTGGCTTCAGCTACATCCAGTTTACAAAGGCAGTAATACTTATGAACCCAGTACACATCACAATTGCTAAGATCAGCAATGTGAGATTACTGTCCTCAGCCCAGTGGTAGTGACTGGTGTCATCACCAATATCTGAATAAAGGTCAGGTAGCTCTCAAGCCTTGTTCTTTCACCTTCACTGAAACATTTGAAGCAACTCTATAACTCAGGTTTGTTTTGCTGCCATACACTGATAGGTTCTTATTTTGATTTTTATTAACGGTAATGTACTAGAGCACAGCAGGTAGGGTAGACCCGGGTTCGATTCTCCCATCCCTCTCGAAGGGCTTAGCAAGCTACCGAGAGTATCCTGCCCGCATGGCAGAGCCTGGCAACTTCCCCGTAGCATATTCAATATGCCAAAAACAGTAACAACAAGTTTCACAATGGAGACATTACTGGTGCCTGCTAGAGCAAATGGATGAACAATGGAACGACAGTGCTACAGTGCTATTAACAGTAATGCAGGGGGCAGGAACAATAGCACAGCAGGTAGGGCGTTTACCTTGCATGTAGCCCACCAGGGTTAAATCCCTGGCATCCCATATGGTCCCCCAAGCACCACCAGGAATAATTCCTGAATGCAGAGCGCCAGGAGTAAACCCTGAACATTTCTGGTGTGACCCAGAAAGCAAAAAAAAAAAAAACCAAAAAAAAAACAGTAATGCAATAATCATAGAAATATAGATATCTAATGATTGTTATTTGTTGTGAATATATATTCAGATATAAGATATTGGCATTGTATGGTTTCTCTCTCTTCTAAAGAATCTCTATACTCTTGGAGGATTGGGGACATAATATAGCAGGTAGGGTGCTTGCCTTGCAGAAGGAAAACCTAAGTTCAATTCCTGGCATCCCATATGGTCCCCCTCAAGTTCAGCCAAGAGTAATCCCAGAGCATCAAGTTGTGGGAAGGAAGAAAAGAAGGAGGGAGGGAGGGAAAGAAAGACGGAAGGAGGGAGGGAGGGAGGGAAAGAAAGACGGAAGGAGGCAGGGAGGGAGGGAAAGAAAGACGGAAGGAGGCAGGGAGGGAAGGAAGGAAGGGGGAAGGAGGCAGGGAGGGAAGGAAGGAAGGGGGAAGGAAGGAAGGAAGGAAGGAAGGAAGGAAGGAAGGAAGGAAGGAAGGAAGGAAGGAAGGAAGGAAGGAAGGAAGGAAGGAAGGAAGGAAGGAAGGAAGGAAGGAAGGAAGGGAGGATGGGAGGGAGGGACAAGGAAAAAGGGGGAAGGGGGAGGAGAGGTTATTTTTTTTTCTGTAAGGGAAGTTCCAATCAACATTTTCTCCATTGTACAAAGATTTCCTGTTCTCAGCATTTTTTTGCCAGTGCCTGTGTGTGTGTTTTTTTTTTTTTTATGGTCAATAGCTCATTGCTGATTCTGATTTGCATTTATTTGGATGGTTGGTATTGTTGTATATGTTCTTTGAAAAAATAAGTTCATTTTCTTTGCTCATTTTACAATCATCAGATTTTGCTGGTAAATTTTAAAAGTTCCAAATGTATTTCAGATATTAGCCTCTTATCAGAAATATGATTATCAAATATTTTCTTACATTTTAAGTATTGCCTTATTTATGAAGAAAACTTAAAAGTACTCTTTACATAGGTCTGTAAGGAAATGCAATGTTCTGATGGGTTGACCTATTTGATTTAAATAAGCCAATGTTGATGATAATTATTTAAGTTTTTCACTTGATTTACATGATATTTCCATTTTCTTTTTGTCAGCTGAGTACTGCATAAACACAGAAGATTGAAATAGAATTTGGGTGCTTCATAACAAATAATTTAAGGTATTATGTTATTAAAATAATCCTAAAGGTGTTTTGTAAGTTTTGATTAGCATATTCCATACTGTCATCACTAACACAAATGTCTCAAATTCAAATTGTTGTTTAATTTTATGACTATTATTTCTTTAAAGGTAAATGGCAATTACCTTTTTAAATATTACTAATATTTAAATGAGTAAACCAAACCATTTCTAAAACTCATTACATTAGATGTAGAATGACTTTAGACACCTCTTTTTAGTCAAATTTAAAATTAACCCCACCATGATAAAGAACCAACTATTATAGGTGTAAATAGAGAGTACCAGAACAATTCAGTTATAAATTAAGCTAGTTCAACATTTTCTTGTTGTATCTGTCATGTTCAGTATATTTTGTATTTTCTTAAATACATAAGAAAATTTAAAGAAAATCAAACAGTATAAAGAATCAAATAATCAATAAATGGTCTGTGAAATGAGTTATATACACGTATTCCTCCTATCACTTTATTACTAAAATATATGCTAAATATTTTACTGTGAAAATATAATTTACACTATTTTTTTCTTTTTTGTGTCACACCCAGCAATGCACAGGAGTTACTCCTAGCTCATGTACTCAGGAATTATTCCTGGCAGTGCTCGAGGGACCATACAGGATGCTGGGAATTGAACCCAGGTTCGTCACGTGCAAGGCAAACGCCCATAGTGCTATCATATCACTCCAGCCCCATAATTTTCAATTTTAGTTTTATTTAAGAGAAAAATTATTATAGCTATGGTAAATACATTTTCTTGATTATTACATTGTCTTTATTCCTTTATTGTATATTTGCTTATTTTGAAAAAGTCTGTGATAACACTAGTATCATTAAAACATTAAATGATTTCCTAATGCAGAAAATTACTGCAATTTAAATAGATCTTTTACCTTGAACATCTGGAAAATACTTTTTATAGCACTTAAAATTTTCTTTTCTTATAAACTCAATTCTCACTTGCAAAAAAAATCTAAAAAATAACATAATATATAATCTCATTAATATAACCCAGAAACAATAGGTTGACAAAATTTTGTAACTTTTTTTTTGAATTGTGCCATTTAAGATCTTTTAAAATTCTTATCTATGGTGTTTTGTTGAAATTAGAGTGACTCATATATGTATGGAAGAGCCAAAATTTTTCTGCAAGAATAAAATGATAAGATTATTTTACACCCATTACAGTCTTCACTAATTTGTAATTTACGTTAGATGTGTTCAGCATTAGGGTTATTAGTATAATTTTTTAAAAAAGGATCTAAGGAGATTAAAAACTTTTGAATTATGACCTAAATATAATGGATTTCCAATATCATAAACTATATTTGAGACTGGTAGGTTCCTGGGACACCCTGTAAGGATTCTTGGGTCAGATCCTGGAAATGCGCACAAGGGAGAATGTTAGTTATGCAGGGCATTCACAAATGTATGCAGTGCCACTCACTGCCATCTACAAAGAGTCCATTTTATAAATTGTCAAAGAAGCCATTGTGACAGAGTGACACCAGAGAAGAGCTGTCAATTCTATTATTAAATTGACATTCCGCACATGCTGCTTTCAGAGGGACCTTAATGAACTCAGTCTCTTTTTCTCCTTGCACTTACTTCATGTCTTCTTTCTTAGCTGCTCTTCGAAATCGGCATCAGCTGATGTTAACACTTTGAACAAGTGAGTCCTACGAGAGGAAATCCTTCTGGTTCATTGACAGAACACCTGGGAAAAAGTCTTCTCGGCATCTCTGTTGCTTAAATTTTCTAGAATGGTTGCTACAGAAACTGTGACATCTCCCAGGGTATTGTCAATCAAGCATTTCAAGGTAAAAAACAAAAAAACAAAAAACAAAAAACTGAGATTGAGACAACAAATAGTTCTGTAATCCTATTTGTGAAAAGAAAGTAAAACAAGGCATTGTCTTAATCTGTAGAGCACAACTGCCAACTCTTGGTGGTGATGAAAAGCAAAGAGCACATGCCTTAGCCAGATCTGGGGGGTGATACAAGCTGGTAGTTCATTCTCTTGGGATCCTCATTGTTCTCTTAACCATTGGAGTTGTGTGTGCTAAACAGTTACTCAATGATGAGGGATTCTTACTGTCCTTGTTCATTTGTTTAATGCCATTTTTATTGTTATACATCCCCGGAGCCTGGATGTCCCAGGTAGCCAGGCTTAGCTCTGCTACCTGCTGTGAGTCCTCTATAAAGATGACAAGCCCAAAGAAATGGCTAACTTTTGTTTTCAGGGTTGTCTTGTTGTGGATATTCTGTGACTGACAGCTGTTGAAAGCAGGACAAGGAGATTTTTACATCTGTTTACTGCCTAGATAGATCCCTGTTTCTTCCCACATTGACTATTGTCAGTTCTGTAAGAACTTGAATTCCTATCCTTCCAATGCCCAGGCCACAGAGCTATGAAGCCGCAGAGCTGTAAAATGATCATTATATGAGAATGAGAAGAGGATCAGGGTTACTGATAGTGGAATGTTGTGATAGTCTAACTATCAAAAATATAAACATTGCTAAGATTCTTAAGATATTTCATCTTTATTCTTTTTAAGAACACATAAATATTATATATTTGCGTTGAATTCATAGAAGTCTACTTGAAAAAATTAATTGTATAACTGTATTGTGTAAGTATAGTTTTCTATTATATAATCAATTTCTATCTTATCAAAACGAATTAACTGGCTAAATGAAATCAGGATTTCTCTGGCAATATACTGAAATACTACCCTATAATTTTACACTTTCAAATAGTAATTTTGTTGTATAACTTCTGTGACTAAAGAATCCCTCGTTTGTTACTTGACTATCATCTATGCTTTACTTCAAATATAATCAAATAAAATTTGCAGCTTATGTAAAACATCACCACAGAAATTATATTATAGAACACCCCTGAATGAAAAAAATCAAATGGATGGAATTCCCCTGACCATTATATTGTCTAAAACTTTACAAAGAATGTTTTACTGTGACACATAATTTGTTCAATATAAGTGGATTCTACAGAGCTATCAAAAGCCTTTCTGTCACTTACTGGCTTTAGGATGATGAGATTTTAAGCCCTTTGATCCAGACTCTGGGTTTCACAGACAAGAGTCAAATCTGAGTCTAAAGCACAATTGAATTTCCCGACATATAAAAAGACTGAGTTGTGTATGAGCAAGGCGGGAAAAAAATCAATATGGCTTCAGATGTAGAAACATATACTTGCTAGAAAATAGCAAACCTTAAAGTATACAAGTTAGCTGAAATATCCTTTCAAATTTAGTAGAGTTGTGTTTATATGTGCATATAATATATATATATATATACTATACATTTATGGATTAGACCAATAGCACAGTGGGTAGGGTATTTGCCTTGCATGCTGCTGACCCGGGTTTGATTCCACAATCCCTCTTGGAGAGCCTGGCAAGCTACCAAGAGTATCTTAGAGCCTGTGGCTTATACCTGTGGTATATTCAATAGGCCAAGAAACAGTAACAACAAATCTCACAATAGAGATGTTACTGGTGCCTGCTTGAGCAAATCGATGAGCAATGGGATGACAGTGCGACAGTGCTACAGTATACATTTATATGTATCAAAAAATATGTTATGCCATGTTACTTCTCAAAAAATTATCTAACACACCCAAGTGTGGTAGAGTTTAATAAAAACTTTAAATGACTTTATAGGAAACGTATTTTTCTTACTACCCTCCACAGTCCTCTGCTTATACCTCTAAATTACACTGCTAAAAAACAGATTAAGTAAAACACACAAACTCATTAAGTTTTCAGCGGCACAAGGACCTTCATCAAGAAAGAAAGACATGAAGAAATGACTAAGTTGAACTTTTTACATTAGGTTTGACAGAAGGTAATGTTTGTCATGGAAACACATGGTGAGACACAAGGATAAGACTAGGACTAAATAGAAAAATGAGGGAATTTAAAAGTGCCCATTCTTTAGTTTCTCATAGCCTCCTCCCCGGTTTCTTTCCTCCTCTTAGAGGGAGGAGTACAGGGAATGTAAGGAGGACCCTTACATGGGCGGGTTACAATATGCTTCATATAAGAAGGGATAGGTCAGAAAGTCTTTCCTATACCTGCTATTCTCAAATCTTTCAGTTAAAAATACTTAGAGTGTCACATATAAGGGTAATGTGTTCCAAATTCCATTATTTTCAATGCAATAATTTTAATATCATGAAGTTTTTTAAAAACTTTATTTTTCAAGCCTCTTAATTCCATAGTCAAAACAAATACGTAATTGGCATCAACTTGTGCAAAAAAAAAACACAAAACCTCAACAGTGATTGAAGTGCCAACTTATTAGACTTGTATAACAAGCCGTGAAACATTAATAAGAATAGTAAGGCGCATATGCTGCCTGAGCCCATGTGCTGCTTGTGCCATGTGGCCGAGCACATGTGTCGCCCGCATCTCCCCCCTTGAGATGTGTACTTTCATGCTTTCGTGTCCAGTGCTATGTGTGTAGAGCTCTCTCCATCTTTGGAGGAGCCCGCGTTCTTTCTTGAGCGCGTTACTCCTACTGGTTTTCCTTTTCCACTTATCCCTTCCTCCTTCCCTAAGACCTTCTAAATAAAGTCTGTTACTTCAAAAAAAAAAAAATAATAAGAATAGTAAGCTTTTGTCTAAGTAAAACAATCTTTCTAATGTTATAACTGAACTTTTCTGATTCACTCACTGAAAGTGCAAAGCCACAAGGATGTGTGATTTGAATAAGAAATCCATTATTTTTTTTATTTGAGAGAAGACAAATTAGTCAAAGGAAAGCAATTATGAAGTTATATGATAGAAATTATTTTACACATTCATAATAGCACTGTAGCACTGTTATCCCATTGTTCATCAATTTGCTTGAGTGGGTACCAGTAACGTCTCCATTGTGTGACTTGTTGTTATTGTTTCTGGCATAGTGAATATGCCAGGGGTAGATTGCCAGACTCTGCTATGTGGGCAGGATACTCTTGGTAGCTTGCCGGGCTTTCTGAGAGGGATGAAGGACTCAAACCTGGGCACACATTTATAATAAATGCATGTAATTTAAACTTTTACATATCATATCTAATTTACATACTTATCCCTTTATTCTGTGAATATACAACATGGCTATATTAAATTAATGGGAATAAAGCAATTATCACTGTGTCACTGTCACCCCATTGCTCATCGATTTGCTTGGGTGGGCACCAGTAATGTCTCCATTGTGAGACTTGTTGTTACTCTCTTTGGCATGTCGAATATGCCTCAGGTAGCTTACCAGGCTCTGCCATGCGGGCAAGATACTCTTGGTAGCTAGCCAAGCTCTCTGAGATGGGCAGACAAATTGAACCCGGGTCGGTTGCATGCAAAGCAAATGCCCTACCTGCTGTGCTATATAAGTAATAACCTTTTTTCAGGGAGCTTACATTATAGTGTAGTGAGATGGTATTGAATAGAGTTACTAGATTATTTCATTTTATTTGATTTGATTTAGATTAAAAAATCTTTTTATTTATTTTTATTGAACCACCATAAGACACAGTTACAAAGCTTTCATGTTTGAGATTCAGCTATACAATAGTCAAATACCCATCCCTCCACCAGTGCAAACTTTCCACCAAACATTATCCGCCCCCACCCCATCCCAGTTCTCACCCTGTCTCTATGGCAGACAATTTCTCAGATACTCTCTCTCTACTTTTGTGTATTAAATTTCACTTGAATTTTCCTACCACCATTCAAGCCTGCTTTCCAGGGGCAAACGCTAGATAATTTATTTTCTGTTGCTCAATTTGTATATCATGAGAGGTCATGCGGCCGCTTAGGTGGCCACATGCTTCTAAAATTCTAAGATTGTAAATGGTTGGGATCAAGAGATATCTCTGTAGGGCGCTAATCTATTTTGGGATTCAGTTGGGAGTTTCTGGGCCTGGGCTGTTGGTGTGCCAACATGGTGTCTGCAGGTGGGTTGTGGGCATGACATTAGCATCAGGAGCAAATGGGGAGTGGGGTGAGACTGCCTGTCTCCACTGCCACCATGCAGAATGCATATTTAGTTCTGGATCCCACGTACCTGGGCCTTACTTGTGTAAGCTCATGATTACCGGGATTCCATCTGGAGTAGGCGGGGAGGCTGCACCTGCTTCATCTGGGGTACCCCAGTGAAATCGGCTTGGTATTGAGCCTGGAGAAATCTCTGGCGCTGTGGTGCCCCCAGGGCTCACTGTTGCTGTGTCTCTGCCCCTGGGCTATTGGCACACGGAGGTGAGTTGTGGGTGTGACATCTGGCATCAGGAGCAGAAGGGGAGCCGGGTAGAGACCTGCCCTTCTCTGCTGTTGCCATATGGCTTGGAGATTTAGACAAGATTATTTTTTAATAGTAAATAAAATAGGAAGAGGTAGCACTATTAGAATAGCCTGTTAAGTTCTTTGAAAAGGTAACATTATGAACACAGCAGACTGGAGAGAAAGTACAATGGTCAGGGTGCAGGCCTTGTGCATGTGTCAAACCTGTTTCATTCCCAGCGCTTCAAAGGCCTGCCAAGCATTGCTGCCTTTGGTCCTGGAGGTCCCCATGCACCTGTGGTCCACTGTTTCCCTGTTAGACTCTGGTGTCATGGGGTCTGTGCTGCACTGCAACCTTGAGTCATTGCTTTGAACCACTGTCTCAGGTGGCAGAGTATTGACAGGAATTGTCCTTAAATCCTTGAGCATCCCTTAAAACAACTCATGAAATATAGCAGAGGGGGAAACATTTGAAAGTTTTGAGGCAAAAAGTATATTGGACTTATTTACAGAAAGTTGATGAGAGTAGAACTGAAATAACAAAACCAAAAATACAGGAAATAGAAAATAAGATCAAGTGAAAGGCAAGGTTCCGTAAAGCATTATAAAATATTTTGTACATTTTGAGATTTTAAGTGTCATGGAAAACCACTGAAAAGTTTGAATGAAGGAATTTAATCATACAATATATGATTGAATATATGATTACATCACTAAGGTGCACTGAGTCAAGGATTAGTACAGAGCATAAAACAGATAGATTAGCATCAATTCATTAATTGGGGTGGGCACACTTAGGAGTAAGTAGAGGCCTTTCAAGGTGGTCCTCATACCTCACAGCTGGCTCTGTGCTGAGGAATTACTCCTTAATCGTACATAAAACTTGAAGAGGCAAGTGTTTCCCCCAATTTTTTTTGTTTGTTTTTTGGGTCACACCCGGAAATGCACAGGGATTACTCCTGGCTCTACACTCAGGAATTACTCCTGGCGGTGCTTGGGGGACCATATGGGATGTTGGGAATCGAACCCGGGTCAGCTATGTGCAAGGCAAATGCCCTAACTGCTGTGCTATTGCTCCAGCCCCCACCCCCAATATTTTTTAGTGTAGGGGACCACTACCCATCAGTAGCTGGGGTTGCTTTCAGCTCTGTGCTTAGATACCAGGCAATTCTGGGTTCTGACTGAAGCTGACAGCATGCAAGACAACAGCCATAACTCCTGTACTATCTCTGGTCCCTTCCCCATAGCACTTCAAAGTGAAAGGATGGAATTATCACTAATATTGAACAATATGAGAGGATCTGATTTGGTTAACAAAGTAAAAAATGTACCGAAGCTGGACATATCATAAATGCTTTGTAAGCGTGTACATAAAGCAAGTAGCTATATGCAGTTGTATTTGCGGCTGTTCATAAAAGATGAGTAATCTAGAAAAACTAGTTTAGTAGTTAATATATTGTACTAAATATATGATACATAGTTGCTATATGAATTTAGAAGAGGAAATAAAAATAATTTAAAGGGAAAATCATACTAAAGACTTCAATGTCATTATTGTTTCTGAAAACTTCAACTTTAATTAAAATTATATATAACAAAACTGATTTTACTACTGACTAGTGATAGAAACAAAAATGAAATTTCTTTCTTTTTATTTGTTCAGCCATTGATTAAGCCGATCAAATTGGGTATGAACTCCACATAACTTTTTTAAATATTCTAAAATTTTATAAGTTCATTCACAATGTTTGATTACATTTAATATTCAAACACCAACCCTACCACCATTACACTTCTTACCACCAAATTTGGGATGTTTCCATTCCAAGTCCCAATCCCTGTCCCAAAACACAAACAAAATGATATATTTCATATTTTCTGTTGTGAAGAACTTCTGAACATGCTTACAAACAGGTGTTCATATAGGAAACAACGTGAAGATCGTTATATCTTGGCAGGAGCCATTAAGACATTCTATAGGATATCACTAACAAGTTGTTAAAGTCTGGGTGATGTGAGCTTTGGTATATATATCTGAAAATGTGTGCATATGCATATATATATATTTCCCTCTATGATTTGTTGCCTACTATCTGAATCCCATCAAATATGGTGTGGCAATTATGGGGAGTGGGTAGGGACTGTTTTATGATGTGTGCCAAAATATGTTTACTCATATGTGAGGCTTAGCTGAGTGCATGGGGAGCGTCCTTGAGTGTGGCAGCAGTTGGGTTGTGGAGGATTTTGGCTGCTGGAACATCTTTGGAACATGGAATGAAATCAAAGTACCCAGAAAATATCTATGAACATAGGAAGAATGTGCAATCTCCATACACACACTAGCAGGCTATCAAATATTGAATTAAGTAATGTTATTCAAGGTCCTGCTTGACTCTGTGATATGCAAAAACTGAGCTCTGTCTTATTCCAAAATTTAAAATCTAGGCATTGAGAAAGCAACTAGGACTCAAAATCCTAGGCAGAGAAGAGCAAGGAACATCAGCAAAGTCCTCGTAGCCAAGTGAAATCAGTATTTCAAGGAGAAGTTGCTCAGCCTCTCAAATGGCTGTTATAAACAAGGGCAAAACCAAGTAGGAATTTAATATGGTTCTTTCAGCAAGGAAAAGGTGATTAGAAATTTGGTCAAAAAATGTAATCCCACACACATTTCCGGGGAAAACTTAAAACTGGAGTGTTTTCAAAAGAGAATTAGTAAGATATCATTGGCATTGATGTCTTTAGGCTTCACCATTAAACAGTCACTGAAATAATAATAGCAAGACAAAGTTCTATTGCCAGGACTAGAGAGGTAGTATGCCAGCAAGGTGCCCAGCCGGCCCCCAAATAAAGTCCCACTGACACTGTTTTGAGTAATATCTAACCTGACACATTTTCAGACTAAAAACTTAGAGTAAGCTCATCTACCGGCCTTGTACCAGAGACTCATAAATATATCTTGAAACAGATGAACTAGCCACCAAATTTTCTCAGACACCTGCTCCTGGCTGAGAGCTCTAGTGCGATCTCAGGTGAATCCAGCCGCTCTCTGACTCTACCAAAGCCCCAGCAGCTGCACATATGCCCCAAAGCCGCAGCCGTACCTCCTGCTGGACTGCCCAGCCAAATATTCTGAATTTTCTGAAGTACATCTCCAAGCTCTATAATACTGACATCCCAGCAGTAAAACACCAGATTGGATGGGAATACAACATAAAAGGCAACCCATCTCGACTAACAAAAACATCAATACAGAAGGCCTAACTTGCAACAACAGTTTACCAGAGCCCCAGACAATGACTTAATATCCCTATATTGAATACAACAATTTTCACTAATTTTTTACAGGAATATTTTTTATCATTCCATTAATCATTTAATGGTAATAAGCAATATGAAATAAATTCTGTGGGCCTGCTATGGGGACAGGCTTGAGGGGTGGGTGGGGAAATGGAGACAACGGTGAAAGAAGGTGACACAGGTGGTGGGATTGGTGTTGGAAAATTAAATACCTGTTAGCAAATCATCATGAACAACTTTGTAAAGCATGGTGCTAAAATCAAGTTTAAAATCAAGTGGGAAAAAATAAAATTACTGGTAGAATTTTTTTTTATAAAATAAGAAATGAGAAATGATTCAAAGTATAACCATCAAAAAATAAGGGCTGGAGTGATAGCACAGTGGGTAGGGCATTTGCCTTGCACGGGGCCGACCCGGGTTCAATTCCAGCATCCCATATGTTCCCCTGAGCACCCCCAGGAGTAATTCCTGAGTGCATGAGCCAGGAGTAACCCCTGTGCATCGCCGGGTGTGACTCAAAAAGCAAAAAAAAAAAAAAAAGAAAGAAAGAAATAATATATTCATGTTATTTTTAATCATTAAAAATAAACAAAGTCATTTGACTTAAAAATTAACAAGCTTATTAGAAATGAAAACTCATAAGTGAGTTTTCATTCCAAATTTTATTCTGAGAACAATTCTCTAAAGAATATAGTTATGGAATACTAAAGTTAAAAACATTGATTATAAAACACTGCAATCCTTATTTGGTAAGTTATGCTATATTTAGTAAAATAAGTAGTAAGATAACAGCACTACTTCAAAATTATAGATTAATGTACAGAAGAATGAGACTGACGATGATGCAGAAACTTAATTATCTCAGGATGATATGACCATGAAATAATGGTCATATGTTTTAATCTCGTTCACCAGTCCACTTTTTCCAAACTTTCTATCATAAATGTATTTTTTTCCTAAATCAAAGTATATTTCAAAAGCTTCATATTGTTCTGAAACAAAATATCTCTTCTCTCATAAAATGTACCTTTCAGGGGGCTAAAGAGATAGACAGTGAATAGGGCACTTGCCTTGCATACAGCCAACCTGGGTTCAGTCCCTGTTACCCCATGTGGTTACCAGTGCACTGCCAGAAGTGTTCCTTGAGCAAAAAGTTAGGAGTAATCTATGAGCACATGAGTGTGACTTAAAAATAAAACAAAAATTTAACTTTGAGAGGACACAACTCTGCCTTCCTGGACTTTGAAATCTGTCTGTTGTCCAGCATTAATAACCTATTTTAAACTTCTGGACCAAAATATGATATTTCATTCTTCTCTGTGTTATTAGAGACATTAGTCTATCAGAAATCACTTATTTACTTTCAACAAATATAAGGAGTCCCCTCTAAGATGCTTCTCATGCGTATCTTTGTCTAATAAGCATTTGAAGACAGAACTCTGATGTTCATCTACCATCATTTAATCCATATTTTCTTTTCAGAATTTAATAGTGAAGTTTAATTTTATTGACATAAATCAATCACAATAAGTATTGAACAAGAGGGGAAACAATTATTTCTTACAGCTCTCATAGAAGTAACTATATTTCATTTTTTGGTGGGAAGGAGACACATTGAGCAATGTTCACAGCTTACTCCTGGTTTTGCATTCAGGGGTCACTTCTGGAAGAACCTGGGGACTTTATGTGGTGTTGGGGGTTGAACCTGGGTCGGACTGCATGCAATTCTTCCAGGTCCCCTAGCTTTGGAATTACTTCCTTCACCAGAACTCTTCACCAGAAAGCACAGAGTTTATAACACACTAGACTGCATTTACACCAGTATTTTCATCTGATCAGTCTTTACAAGATAATCAGTGATAACCTATGCCAATACAATTTTATTCTCTTTCCTCTCTTCATTGTTGTCATCTCTAATGTCCTCATGTTGATGATGGGGTTCCCTCCATTTTTCCTGAGTTATCAAGATTTTTAATACTTAGCGACTGTACAGCAGTAGGCCGTTTGCCTTGCACGTAGCAGACCTGAGTTCGATTCTTCCGCTTGGGGAAAGCCTGGCAAGCTACCTAGAGTATCCCTCCCACACGGCAGAGCCTGGCAAGCTACCAGTGGCGTATTTGATATGCCAAAAACAGTAACAAAAAGTCTCACAATAGAGACATTACTGGTGCCCACTCGAGCAAATTGATGAGCAATGGGATGGCAGTGATAGTGACAGTGCGGCTTAACAATAAATATTACTGTCCCAAAACCACACCCACATCCAGTGCCCTCTTCTCTCTGCCAGTGACCCAAAGGCACCCACCCACCCACCCACCCCTTTCGCCTCCTTAATATGTTCACGTACTTAGCTGTGCTCACTGGAGGTTGCACCCCAGGTGGTGTGCTCACATACTTGACAGTGGTGTCAGCCAGGAACTATGCTCTTTTA
The DNA here is from genome assembly GCF_027595985.1 of Sorex araneus. Taxonomy (NCBI): domain Eukaryota; kingdom Metazoa; phylum Chordata; class Mammalia; order Eulipotyphla; family Soricidae; genus Sorex; species Sorex araneus. The sequence continues at coordinate 169,273,611 of NC_073303.1, read as the reverse complement.
GTTGTAATCCTTGCATATGTGCTGCCTGTTACCAGGGTTGCACTTTGTAGTTGTAGGACTGACAGGTATTCTGACTCTAGGGTTAAGGGGAGGCCATTACACAGACTCACCAGGAGTTACAGACACTTCCTAATCATGGCGCTGGTACTTATTTTAGTTGTGGTGCTCAAATACCTGAGTACACTGGGGTTGGAAATCACTTGCTGCACCACGAAAACCAGACATCCCAGCCAATGAGCAGTGAGAATCCCCCTGAGGCATATGACAACACTGGAGATAGAATCTGTGGCCTTCCACTTGCAAGATGGGTATTCGAGTCATGGAGGTATTTTTCAGAACTTTATTTTGATCATTTTTAATCAAAAAGTGAATATTTACAATACCTTTTTACAAACCATTACATACTATGACTGTTATCTTTGCTGTCCTGTACTCGCAAAGAGGAGATTCACATAGATCCATTTTCAACAAACCTGTTATACCAAAAGGTAGGATTTTTATTTTCAGTGGTCTGCTTATTAATGCTTAGGACTTCTCATAAGATGTATTCGATTATTTGCTTTTCGACACCTAGCTTGGAGAAAATGTTCATATTTGCTACATGCTCACAGAAAACATTCTGGAGTCCAGATCTGACTCACTCACTTTTAGAAGTTCTTTGACTCTTTATCTTTTTTTGTTTTTTCCTCCTTCCCACACCACCAAGTTCATGCCTGCTTAAAAGTCCCATAATATGGCGGACGCCACGCCACTTCTTCCTATCAAGGGAAGAAAAACCGAGGAAGAAGGATATTTCCCCTTCTCAGCCAGCGTGGGGCAAAGGGTTTATCTTAAGGTAGGCTTGGTTCTGCAGCAAACAGTGAGATAAAGACAAAAAAAAAAAATAGTGTTCTCTACTTTCTCATGAACCAAGCTTAGAGAATCATAAACATACATATTAAAAAAAAACCCTTAGTATTTTTATACAATCCTATGAAATTACCATTGTGCATTTTAAAAATTATTTCCCACAATTTCTTTCAGACTTGTTCTGAGCAACTTAGGATAGGAATGGTCTTAGTGATCTCAGCAAAGAAACTAGTTTCTTAAAAACTATTGTTATAGAAGAATGTTAATTAGTAATGTAAATAAGTGAATGCATGAATATAAATCTAAGGCATATGTCTTTAAGTCTTGCAGTCATGGGATCGTAAGCACATCTACAAGTAACCATGATTCTATTTTTTTAAACAAGATTTTTCAGTTTTCTTTGTAATTCGCTTGTATTTGTGGGTAAAAAGCAGAAGAGTGAAGGAATGGCTAAGTACTCCTCACTCTACCCCTTAATCCCCAGCCTCTATTTTATACAGTTTTTTAGGGAGTCAGGGTTAAAAGAAGGGCAGTTAGGTTTGTACCAAAGAGAAAAAAGGAAGACAGTCTTTATCAAGTGGAAGTACATTGGCAGGCAGAACTAGTCATGTGGTGTTATGTACCTGACTGGGTTCAGGCAAGATCTGAACAGGGAATGTCTGAGGCACTTTCTCTATGAATATAACTGCTCTGGAAGTAGGTAGATTATTCCCCAATACTGCTGGTAAAGCAGTCCTTTTAAAACGTTCATCTTTCTGCGCCTTTAATTATTAGGAATTCTTGATCATAATTAAGTAAACTAAGTAATTGCTACCACATTTCTAAGAGAGAGAAAAGAATAAAAATATCACTAGTGGTTCCTTCTCAATTGTAGAACTCATTTCAAACTCCTTCGCTTGACAAATGAGACCTTTTATCATTTGACTCTTTTTTATTTTTCCAGCACTTACGTGTTTGTTAGCTTTATTATGCTGTACCTAGAAAGTTTGACTTCCCTTCCTTACATTTCCTGTATCCTGCCAGCTCAATTAGTTTTCTGGAGATATTTCCTTTTCTCCAACCACCTACTCCCAAACACCCCTGTTTGGAATCTGATATAACATTAAGCCTTTAAGGCACTCTCCTATATTATGCTGATTTATGGTTCCTGTCTCCCACAACCCCTCCAAGGACAGGGCCATGACTAATTTTATTTTATATGCCCAGATATTTAAAATGACTGGGGTGCAAAGCAAGCAATTAACAAGCATTTCTTAAATGAATATTTGTAATTGTTAAAGCTTGATTCCTTTGACTTTTCATGAGATGCAGATTTTAAAAATACTATTGTTTCCCCTTATAAATGATCAGCATGGGTTGTGGTAGCAAACATTACCTTTTATTCCTAGTCATGTCTACCTCTCTGAGCAACCATTTTCCTTTTGTAAAGCTTAATCTATCTTTGAATAATTACTATAAAGTTCTTCTCTTGGCAAATTACCGTGATAATAATAAAACCACAAAAATGTCTCTTTTTATGCCTTAATAAAATACAATTAAAATTTAATAAAAACTGTGAATTTCCATTTATTCAATTCTGCACATCCTGAGGAAGGTAACAGCAGTGTTACAACCTGACCAATTAAATAGTCAGTTGTAGTTAAACTCCTTAATTCATATAAAGGTGAGTGTAATTCTGTACTTACCATTCCAGAGTTGCTCGAGGCATTTTGAAATAGAATGTCCATTTCTTATTCTGTTCTGTCTATAATTTAATATGTTGCAAAGAAGTAAATTCCTGCATTACTATATTTGTTCATATTACACAATGTTTCTAGTTGTTTCCTTGCCTGTCCTTTATTTGAGAAGTTAGAAAAATCGAAATACTGTTATTTTAAAAAACACTTCCCTCCATCATACAATTTTATTGTTATCACAGAGAAAAAAATAGTTCAAAAGTGAAATATACTTGTTAAATAATTTGATTTTATTGGAACATTAAAATGTAACATTTCCCAAAGATCTAAATTATCGAAAAAAGACTTTCTCAGTCATGCAAACATTTTTAAATTTTTTTTTAAGATTTAAAGAATGTATCTTAAACCATTAGTAAAAATTGAGTTAACAGCTGCTACCTTCATTTAAAATCACCTCCCAAAACTGAGGACCCTCGTTTCATTTAATAGACTATCAGATACTTTATGAAATAGGACTTGTACACTAAAAATTACTGTTGTAAAAATCCTTACAAAAAGCTGAATGTTTTCCAGGTGCTGCAAAACTGAGAGTTGGTAGTTGTGGGAACACTGATAAAAAGTGCAGAAAAAACAAATAATGTAAGAAAACTTTCTTTCTCTATCTGCATTCGCTGGTGGTTACTGAGAGAGGGCTCAGTACCACACATAATTGTTTTGTGGTTTGTTTTGATTAAGTACTGAATAGAGCTTAACATTGCTTAATAAGATATTTAAAATTCCAACATGAAAGATATGCTTCATATTTCAAACCCAATAAATCACAGTTACAGCTTTCAGTTGAGACATTTATCTGGCAAACAGAAAGACCAGAAAAAAACCTAATGGGTAGTGCTTCTTTAATTTTATTTTTTGTGGACAGAAAAAACAAAAGTGGTGTTTCTGAAATGTAATCTTCATGGAATTATAGTGAAAATCAAGATTTTTCAAAACTATAGATTCAAGCCTCACACATCTTGTATTTTTTTTAAGTATTCCTGCTCACCAGTGTTCTTCTTGAAAAAAATCAGTGCACAATAATTTTTTTATAAACTATAATATAGAAGCAATGAGAGATAGTACAGCAGTGACGGCACAAGCCTCACATGTGCCCATCTGTCCTTCATCCTCAGCACCACTTGTCCCCTGAGCATCCTCACATGTGACTCTAGAGGACCCCAACTTTGCAGGACTGGCCCTAGTAACTCAGTTCCAAAAGTACTGGGAAATGTTAATCTCTGTATATATATTTATATATATAATAAAATACATATATATTAAATATGGGAATATTTATCTTTGATAATTCCATAAGTATTATTTCAATATACTGCATCTATTGAGAGTACTCACCGATGACTATTTTGAGGATAAAATTATGGATTATTTAATATTAATTAAAGTACAGTCACTAATTTAATGTCTATTTACCTAATAAAACAATTACTATGGCTTCATTTGACTTTATTAAAAATATCTTTGAGCAGTTAATCTTAAATTCAGAGATAAAGTCAAAAATTAGGACATTCATTTTACTGCTCTTCAAGCTCTCAAGAATTATACTAAACCTGGTGAACAATTACAGTTAACTTGTACTCACTTAAATTTCAGGTATTTGTTATTAGTTCTGAGTGTTAAAAACTTTTATATTATCTGTAATAATACATGCAAATTTATAAATGCACATACATATATATTAAAAATTCACTTTGGTTCCAGTTACACATAAACCTGACAAAATATTGTAACTATAGCAGCTGCATTATTCATTTGATGTATCAGTTTATTTAAAATTAACAAAAATTTATTTAATTGTGGGAATCCTATTATGGAGGGAGTAAGCAGGAAGTATGAAAGAATGTCTGCATTTTCAAGATCATCCTGAATAAACACTGAGCTGCAGACTGGTATAATATATTTTTATCTGTCATTATCTTCTAAAAATCCCATTATACAACTCATAGGCATTTTCAATATGATTTCAAGACGAGGCAAATATCATTGCTTGAAATTTTTAGGAGTTAAGCAATATGAAATTTTCCAACTGGCTAATTTTTATTGCAATCTGGTTGTTCTCCATTTTGGCTGGAAGTTTTGGAAGCAAACTAAAACCCAGGGATCACTCGACACCAAATAAATCAGTGTATCAGTCCATGGGGACAAAAGAGAGGACAAAACAATGGGGGGAAGGGTTAACGTGATGTTAGATGGCAAACCACAGCTATACAGTCTTTGTGATGATATCATACTGGGACTAATAGTTTCACCTACATATTTCTATGATGAATAGACTGGAGTGATAGCACAGCGGTAGGGCGTCTGCCTTGCACGCGGCCGAGCCGGGCTCAATTCCTCCGTCCCTCTTGGAGAACCTGGCAAGCTACTGAGAGTATCCCGCCCGCACGACAGAGCCTGGCAAGCTACCCGTGGTGTATTTGATATGTCATAAACAGTAACAAAAGTCTCACAATGGAGACGTCACTGGTGCCCGCTCAAGCAAATCGGTGAACAACGGGACGACAATGCTACAGTGCTATTTTTATGATGTTTTTGATAATATTTTCATTTTCATGAAGAGAACTTTCTATCACAAATTCTGAAAGAAAATTCAAAATTATTTATGATTGGGCCAGAGAGGGTATGTAGAACATTTGCCTTGCACACAGCAATCGACGTGGGTTAGATCCTCAGCACCCCAACTGCTTCTGTAAGTCCACATGGAGTGATCACTGAGCACAGAGCCAAGAATATGCCTGAGCACCCGCAGGTGTTCCCCCACCCCCCACACAAAAAGAATACCATGACTTCAAAAAAAATCTTAATTTTTGGTTAGAGAAAATGGTTTTAAGCAGGTACACAGTTTCAAAGTTTTCTTCTGCATGCCTACTGCTCAAATCTGTAATTTTTAAGTTATCTGTAACTCTGGTAAATATCTTATCTACAAAACTTCCTATCTGCAGATATTTTACTCCAGAGTTGGGGAGAAAACATTATATTGGCTACTTCTAGCATCAAGATTTCCTCTAATGCCTTTCACTGCTTCTACAGCACTCTGCGGTGAAACCTTATATTAATAAATCTTTCTCTTTTTTTCGTTTTCTTTTTCTTTTTTTGCAAAAGCAAAGGAACTTTATTACTAACCTGAGCCAGAACTAGCTCGAGCTAGGGTCCAAGTCTCACCCAACACAGTGGAGTCTTGACGAGGACCCCAACTCCAAATCATAAGCAGTTTGTATAGGGTTCAGAGTTAAGAAGCAATTTATATACTGCTCTATTTTTAGCATTGGCCCAATTATGACCAGTGATGACCAATTTGACAATGGTTAGTAACAGTTTCTAAGGGGGGATACAGTGACCCCTCATGACCCAACTGCCCAATTCCTTATCTCAGCAAATTACTCAACTGGGAGTCTACCAGAAACTGCAAGTCCTGCTTTAGAGAAACAGAAACTGAGGCCTACTTGAGACTTCATGTTAGCTGCAGCTTGTCATGGCATCAGTTTCACCCTCACAAGGACAGATGAGGAAAAGGTCACTCCATACAGCAGAGATACTTCCCCGGATCCCCACCCAGAAACTTTTTACCTTCCAGGATCAGTTAAGTAACTTGTGGAATCCAGTGCAAAAGGCAGGGTTTCTCGTTCAAAATCAGCAAGATTTCAAAACTGTCATCAGCGGAGCAGGGAGTCCAGCTAGAGGATATTCTGAGCCCTTCATGCTGGGCAACCAAGCAAGCCAGAGGTTCAGGCCTTACAGCAGAGAGCATATTGTAATCCCATGAACAGATGTGAGGACCTCTGCATCACCACCTCCTCCAGACGCTTCTGATGCAACTCTCCTTGATGGTCTGGACCTTGGCCACGTTATTCACATGCTTAGAAAGGCATTGGGAAGGCATTGAAAGATGTGAACATGCTTCAGCTCATTCAAAAAGGAACATTTGAAACTGAGCTAGATCTAAATCTGACTCCATCAACTCCATAGACCATGTTCCTGTTTCAAATGAAACATTCTGAAGTTGTCCAGAATGCAGTAAACAGAGAAGAGATGGGAAGCCTCCTAGAGACATAGAATAAAGAAGGTCTAAGACATCCAGGAAGCATTATTGATGAAGAGGAGAAAGAATAGGAAGGAGAGAACATGACGGGTTACTAGCTGAGAATTTTCCTTCAATGAGAAAGAAAGATGCTAATTCACACTAAACATGTCATGTACGTGTAGGATAATATTGGTTTGTCCTTTTTTCCTTGCCACAGGGAGCTTAGGTTTATTGGGTAACTTTTATCACAGTGGACTGGAGCAATAGCACAGCGGGTAGGGTATTTACCTTCCACACAGCTGACCCAGGTTGGATTCCTCTGTCCCTCTCGGAGAGCCTGGCAATCTATCGAGAGTAGCGTGCCCTAATGGCAGAGCCTGGGAAGCTACCCATGGCATATTTGATATGCCAAAAACAGTAACAATTCTCACAATGAAGACATTACTAGTGCCCACTTGAGCAAATCAATGAACAACGGGACTACAATGCTACAGTGCTTTATCACAATGCTCTCTTTCCTCTGTGTTTATCTGTAACCTCTTTCTTTGTGCTCTGCTTCCCCATCTGGTCAAACACCTTTATTTCCGAATTAGACTCTGTTAATGAGTAAATATGCTTTTCTCTTCTCCTTAACTCCTCTCCAACAGTAACTTGTTGTTACTGTTTTTGGCATATCAAATATGCCAAAGGAATATTTGCTTTGAGAAATGAATTTCAGGAGTAGACAAGCAGTGAAGTAAAGGAGGTTTTACTTGGAGGGTTTTAGGTGTGGAGGGAGAGAGGGTGAAAGAGAGAGTAACGTGCTCTTGAGAGAACCCGGGCTTCTCCAAGGACAGAGAGAGCCCCTACACACATCCCAGCATTAGACACAAAAACATGAAAGTGCACATCTCAAGAGGGGAGATTCAGGCTACACAGACACATGTGCTTGAGCACCACATGTGCTCAGCAATGTGAGTGCAAACAGCACATGGGTTTAGGCAGCATATGCGCCCTTCCTTTGTTCAAGGTGTCATTTATAGGCTCTTCTCAGGTTGTCTTGATCTGGAAGTTCTGGAGTCTTCTCAGGGCTGGGTCACTTTTTTTTTTCTTTTTGGGTCATACCCAGCATTGCACAGGGATTACTTCTGGCTCATGCACTCAGGAATCACTCCTGGTAGCAGCTCAGGGGACCATATGGGATGCTGGGAACTGAACCCGGGTTGGCTGCGTGCAAGACAAACACCCTACCTGCTCTGCTATCACTCCAGCCCATTTAAATCAGATTAAGGGAGAGGTCTGAGGGTTTGAGAAACTTCATGGGGAGGGGTCCAACCTCCACAGAGTCTGCTGAAGGTTTATCAGGTCTGTTTTCTGTATCCACAGGGTGGATCCGCTTTAGGATTTTCTTCCCAGAAGTTCTGTTGACCTAAGTTTCCTTGCAGAGGGCCTTTCCCTATCTACATTCCCTTGCCTACATCATATTCCTCCCCTAGAGGTTGCAACCCTTTAAATCTTTAAGAGAGGGTGGTTGAAGGTCCAGTCTTCTGGAGCTGCTTCATGCTGACATAGGGGAGCTGGCCCTGCTTGCACAAGGAGTGAAATCTCGTGCTACCTTAGTTTCAGTGTGCCCCAGGCAATGAATTGGTTGGGTTCCTGAAGTTATCTGAAAGAAAAGACCAGATCAAGTAGACTAAGTGATGTCACTTTGAAATGATTAGACCCTAGACTAGAGTGATAGTACAGAGGATAGAGGGTTTGACTTGCACATGGCTGACCTACGTTTGATTCTCTGTCTCTCTCAGAGAGCCCGGCAAGCTATTGAGAATATCCTGCCTGCACGGCAGAGCCTGCAAGCTACCCGTGGGATATTCAATATGCCAAAAACAGTAACAACAGGTCTCACAATGGAGACTCTACTGGTGCCTGCTTGAGCAAATTAATGAACAACGGACAACAATGCTAATGTGCTATAGACCCTAGAGAAAGTCCTTTCTGACCCAGTAAGGATGTGGTTTGCTGTCCTAGAAATCATGAGTTAATAGAAACCAAAGCAACATAATGCCTACCTATTTCTATCACACACAAAAAACAATGCAAGAGAATAACTTCACTCACAGCTTTGGTTGATAGAAAATGACTTCCTGTGTCCAGATTTTTCTAATGGCATATGAGCACTGACAACTTTCTTCATAGCATAGTTCATGAGGTTCTTGGCTTACCTGAGATTTTGCACCTACACCGTTCTCTCCACAGCACACAGCCAACGATGACCGCCATAATGTTCAAAGGAGCATCTCTGTAGCCTCTAAGTGGGAAAAGTACTAACAAAACAAGTGCCACTCCTAAACTCTTCCAGGGAGGCGTGCTGATACTCAGCTGCACCCACCCATGTCCTCGATTACCCCATTTCCTTTCTAGATCAGCCCACCACAAGTCCTAATCACTTGCAGCTGAATCTGTCTCAAACTTTTATTCTAAGAAACCCAATCCAAAGTATAAAACTCTTACATACACAGTCGAAACCACCAGAGAACACAATAATGACACTGACAATGACAGTGAACATAAGTAGCTTCCCTGTAGTACTCACACCATGAAAATAACTACAATCCTCAAGGATTTTATGCCTTATAATATCTATTATCATTTTCTTGACCCTAATTTTCAGATACAGTCTCAGAGGTCTTGATGGCTAAGCAATTTTATAAAGCAATGGGTTCCAAATAAAAAAAAATCTGACAAACTACTGGGAGTTTGCTGCCCACATGGGAGAGCCTGGCAAGGTCCCCACGGTGTATTAATATGCCAAAACCAGTAACAAGCTGGGTCTCATTCCTCTGACTTTGAAAGAGCCTCCAGTACGGCATCGTTGGAAGGATGAGTAGAGAGAGGCTTCTAAAATCTCAGGGCTTGGAAGAATGGAGATGTTACTGAGACTGCTCAAGAAATTCTACATGATCAACGGGATGATGATGATGATGATGATGATGATATATATGGTTGGAATATCTTCTAGAGTCTTCTCTGTACATTTAGAACATAAATGAAGTGAAAACAATATAGAGTCATGGCAGGACTGAAATTATAACTGGAAACCTTAGGCATGATTAGAGGGGGCAACAAAAAACTGCATTACCATGATTCAGAAACAAAATCAGATGTTCTGATTTTGGAAAAGCTACTTAGGTCCACTGTTGCAATTTCATTCACCTTTTTTTTTTTTCTCTAAATATTCACAAGGCTCACATCTAATTTTAGGGTCACTGAGTGCTAAAGAAAAAAACATCAAAATTTCATTTTTACCCTTGAAGACACAAAATAACTTTAAATGTGAATTGCATGGCCAAATTGTTAGATATTTAATATGTCTCTGTAGGACTGAGGTTGTTAAAATGGAGATTTAGTTTGTCAGCAAGTAGAAGAGATGATTTATTGAAACATCTGATTGATATGTTATTAGTAATATATTATGTATAAATATATATATGGTTTGGAGAGGGGCCTTGAGCATGGCTGTGGCTAGGCTCCGAAGGTCTTGGGGCGCCGAGAGCTCTGCTCAGAGTGGGGAGGGAAGCTGGAGCCCATCCCCTCCGAGAAGGCACCAGGGAAGACAGCCAGGTGTGAGGGCAAGAGACTCTGCGTCACTCTCTTCCGGGAGCTGGCTTTTAAGTCTCTGGATAATGGTCCTTGACAGACTGGTCCCTCTCCACATGTTCGAACGAGCCTCATGCGTGAAGGAACCAGCAGAGGAACCCAGGTGTGTGAGACCCGGGGCTGAGACCTCCAAGGCTGCTCAGATTGGGACGGGCCTCCTCCACCCAGATTTCCCATCTCCCAGTAGGTAGGTGGTCACACCCAGGGACTGCCCCCAGCACTGTGTAATCCTGTCAACAGCCAGCATCCAGAGACTTAATCTTCCGGAAGTGCACGGTCACTTTGCGATATCATATAGCCTACTTCTCCCTCTGGGAGAATCTGACAAACTACTGGGAGTTTGCTGCCCACATGGGAGAGCCTGGCAAGGTCCCCACGGTGTATTAATATGCCAAAACCAGTAACAAGCTGGGTCTCATTCCTCTGACCTTGAAAGAGCCTCCAGTACGGCATCGTTGGAAGGATGAGTAGAGAGAGGCTTCTAAAATCTCAGGGCTTGGAAGAATGGAGATGTTACTGAGACTGCTCAAGAAATTCTACATGATCAATGGGATGATGATGATGATGATGATGATGATGATGATGATGATATATATGGTTGGAATATAATTATATATCCCAATAATGGTGTTTCTAGGTTATATGAATTAATGGATTCTATACTTAACATGAATCATGGGGATGGCAAACTTATATAGATACTCCTTTCTTTTTTTTTTTTTTTTGCTTTTTGGGTCACACCTGGTGATGCACAGGGGTTACTCCTGGCTCTGCACTCAGGAATTACCCCTGGCAGTGCTCAGGGGACCATATGGGATGCTGGGATTCGAACCCGGGTTGGATTCGAACCCGGGTTGGCCGCGTGCAAGGCAAACGCCCTACCCGCTGTGCTATCTCTCCAGCCCCTAGATACTCCTTTCTTAAGAAAGACAGCATCATTGTCTACTCCTTAAGTGCTGATCTTACCAAGGTCCTTAAAAACAATATATTGTAGGAAAGAGTAATAATCTAAAAGCACTTCAAGAGATTTAACAGTTAATACAAAGCGAAATTCTAATAGAAAACTGAAATCAAAAAATAAATAAAATATTTTTAGTAAGGAAGTCTCCATAAAAATGTAGATTAATATTTTATCAATATAAATTCATCAGTTGTACCACTAACTATACTAATACAAATTTTTTTTGTGGGCTACATATAAATTTTCTCTACTATCATTTGACTTTTCTGTGATTCTAAAACTACAAAAGTGAAAGTGCTACTTCTTTTAATAAAAACTTCATGGTAGATACATTAACTGAAATAAGTCAATTGCAAAAGGAAAAGTCCTAGTCATATTCTAAGAGTAGTCAAATTCATTAGGATGGAGAACAAACAGGCATTGACAGGATAATGGGAGGAGAGCACCGAGAGGTAATGTCCTGTTTTTAAGTTTCATTTAGAAACTAATTTATAAAGTTGTTTACAATAGGGTTTCAGGCATGCAATGTTCAGAACCTCAAGTGGGACAAATAAAAATGCTCTGGAAGGACAAGGGAAATAATGGTACAGCAATACTTGTTAACACAGAAATCTACACTTAAAATTACCAAAACATAAGCCTATTTCAAGCTAACAGAAGAGCTACATATGATAGAAGTTTGTATATATACATAGCTGCATGTTACACACAAGGTACATGTAATTTTATTCATTTTATTATTCAGTACTTCTTAGTCTCCAAAGCAAAAACTGAAATGCTCATGGTCAGTGTGGAAACTTAAGAAAAGCCTTACTTAAGATACAAATAAACAAGTAGGGAAAGGTGTAACTTCTTTGAGAAATTTAAAATTGAATTTTATTTGGCTAACACTTTTCATCAATATAATAGAGATGGTTATATTTACCCCCTTAGGAAGACTGTAATTTTAAAAGTCGTATGTCTTTTTAAGTAAGAGATTAAAGGGTATCTTTAAAAAATCACCCATAGAAATAAAGGGGAAATGTATTTTCTATGCCTCTAAAAAATTAAAATTACAAATATGTACTTATTAAGTGGCCACACCCATCTATGCCACAGTTGATTCCTGGCTCTGTTCTCAGGGAATCAAGCTGGAAGTGCTCAATGGTTCCCAGGTTTGAATCAGGTTCAGCAGCATTTATGGGACACATATTTACTTAAAAACTATCAAAAATGATTTTTGACATCAGATACCTGGCTAGAGATTTTTCTTGAATCATTTCATATTTCTAGATGTTTTGCTTTCCATCTGAGAATGAAAAGTTATTTTTGAAATATATGTATATATATATATATATATATATATATATTGCTTTTTGGGTCACACCCAGTGATGCTCAGGGGTTACTCCTGGCTTTGCACTTAGGAATTGCTCCTGGCAGTCCTTGGGGGACCATATGGGATGCTGAGAATTGAACCCGGGTTGGCCTCGTGCAAGGCAAATGCCCTACCCGCTGTGCTATTGCTCCGGCCCCTGTATATATTTTAAAACAACCCAGAAAATTGTTTTATAGGACCAATTCCTATTTCCATTGATTTTTTCATTATCTTTTAAGACTCTGTCTAATTTATTTACTTCTGGACTTAGTTGTATCCTTTCTCATACAATTTTTTTTTACTCAATTTTTTCCCTTTTATTTCTGTGAGATATAAAATTAGGATGTTTCCTTTAGATTGTTCTTGTTTTGATAGTAAGCATTTATAGTTGTGAACTTCCCTCTTTGTACTGCTTTTGCTGCATCCCATAAGTTTTGTTAGACTGTTACTTCTGTTTTTCAATGTCTCAGGAACTTTTTGATTTTTTTTAAATTTTATAAAGAAAATAGAATTTGAGGTATCTATACTTGAGGACGCAGATGTCTCAGGTGCTACCCAAAAACGCAGGCAGGTGCGTGTTTGTCAGTGTGCAGATCATTACAACATGTCAGTTGACATACTGTCGACTTATATTCGAATTTTTGTAAGCTTACAAAAGCTTACATTCAGTAGATTGGGAACACCTATAAAGGCAATTAGAGGTCACTCCAAAAGCCTCCATCCCTCTAGAAGAGCCCGGCAAGCTACCAAGAGTATCCTGCCTGCATGGCAGAGCCTGGCAAGCTACCAAAGGCGTACTACATATCCCAAAAATAGTAACAACGATGGTGCTCATTTCTCTAACCCTGAAAGAGCCCCTTCGCCATCGGGCTACACTAGCTTGCTACAGGGAGGAATGGAGGCATTGCTGGAACCCGCTCAAGCAAATCGATGAACAACAGGTTGACAGTAATATAGTGATATTTACTTATATATCTTTAACCAAGGGAATTTAAGTATTTTTACCCACTATAGAGTTAAAGTAATATTATGAGTGATTTTTTTTTCTTTTTGGGTCACACCCGGCACTGCGCAGAAGTTACTCCTGGCTCATGCAGTCAGGAATTACTCCTGCCAATGCCCTGGGGACCATATGGAATGCTGGGAATCAAATCCAGGTCGGCCACATGCAAGGCAAATGCCCTACCCACTATGCTATCGCTCCAGCCCCGATATGAGTGAAATATGACATTCTTTCAAATACTTTATATATGTTCTTTTGAAACCTTAACTTTACCCTTTAAAATCAACAAGTTATTTTTCAAGGCATGTTGGACCATATGTAGCATCTATGACTCAGTGCTCATTTTCTATTTGAACAGCAATATCCCTAAGAGAAGTCTTGGCTGCTCCTTGAACTTGTACTTTCACTAGAAACCAATGTTCAAAGGACTGTTGTGTTTTCCTACCACCCCTTCTCCCTGGAGTTCTCTAGTCACTTCCCCCAGAACTTTCATTATGAAATCAGAGATGTAAAGATATAATGATCTCTTTTTTTTCCTTTTGTCTGAAGTTGTATTTTTAGATGACGTATTCCCAAATGTTTTATATTTAAAGAGACATTAGTATGAGAATATATTGACAGAGAAGCTAAAGTCAATAAACTTCAAATATTTCTGCTGGATTTTAAAATTGAATATATTTTGGTTGTAACAAAATAGACAGAAAAACAATATTAAGATCAGGCCACACCTGTTTCAACTTTTCTTAGCTACACCTTACTAGATACACTACTGTTTCTCCAATGGAAAAGCCATTCATAAGTACTATGCAGAGTACAACGCAAATGGACTCTCTGCTTTTTGGTAGAAGGAATTGCACTTAACTAAGATTACCTTAAAGATGTTTTCAGTCCCCAGAAGTTTCCTGATGTCTTCATCCATTACTCTCTTGCCCTGACTTCATATATATGTATAAGTATACATATAATATATATATGTATATATATATATATATCACTGTATCACTGTCATCCATTGCTCATAGATTTGCTGGGGCAGGCACCAGTAATGTTTCCATTGTGACACTTGTTGTTACTGGTTTGGGCATATTGAATACACCACGGGTAGCTTGCCAGGCTCTGCCATGCAGGCAAGATACTTTTGGTAGCTTGCCAGGCTTTCCAAGAGGAGTGGGGAAATCAAACAAGGGTCTGTCATGTGCAAGGCAAACACCCTACCAGCTGTGCTATTGCTCAGTGAGATATATATATCTCACTCTCACTGCCATCCCATTGTTCATCAATTTACTCGAGCAGGCACCAGTAATGTATCTCTTACACTCAGCCCTGAGATTTTAGCAGTCTCTCATTACTCGTCTTTTCCAACGAACGATTGGAGGCTCTTTCAAGGTCAGGAAAATGAGACCTATGGTTACTGTTTTTGGCATATCGAATATACCATGGATAGCTTACCAGGCTCTGCCGTGTGGGCAGGATACTCTTGGCAGCTTGCCAGGATCTCTGAGAGGTATGTATATACCTTTTACTGTATTTGGGATATGAATACGCCATGGGGAGCTTGCAAGACTCTTCTGTGAGGGCAATAGACACTTGGTAGCTTACCAGGTTCTCCAAGAGGGAGAACAAGGCTATTAGATGTTGCGCTGCCACTTTGCTTCACACACACACACACACACACACACACACACACACACACACACACACACATATATATATATATATATATAGGTATATATATATATATATATACCTATCAAGAATCATGAAATCCTGTTAATCATCGATTTCTCCAGCGGGCTCAGTAACCTCTCATTCGCCCTTTCCCTGAGATCTTAAAAGTCTCTCTTGACCTCAGCCCTCCCAAGGATGTTGCACTGGGGGCTCTTTTCAGGGTCAGGGGAATGAGATCCAGCTTGTTACTGGATTTAGCATATGAATACACCATGGGAAGCTTGCAAGGCTGTCCCATGTGGGCAGGAAATTCTCAGAGGCTTGCCAGTATCTCCCAGAGGGAGAAGTAGGCTACAAGAAGTATATATAAAAGTAAAACAGGTTTTATTTGGAGGGTTCTAGGTGTGGAGGGAGAGAGGGTAAAAGAGAGAGTAACGTGCTCAAGAGAAAACGCAGGCTTCTCCAAGGGCAGAGAGAGACCCTACAGACATCCCAGCATTAGACATGAAAGCATGAAAGTATATATCACAAGAGCGTAGATGCAGGTGACACATGTGCATGGGCCCCGCATGAGCTCAGCCACATGGGCACAAGCAGCACATAGTGCTCATTCTTTTATTTTTGTTTATAGGCCCATCTCCTTTTCATTTCTCTTTATATTCTATATTCTAATTCTCTTACTACCTTTATGTCCTACTGCTCTCTCCATCTACCTTTCTAGTTCTTTCAGCAAAAGTCATTTTTTCTAGTCTTTTTTTCTCTAATGTTAAAACAAAGACACGATTGAATTTCAGTACTTTTCCATCTCATCACTTCCCATGTTTTCCTGCCGAAATTAATGGATATGTAGGAAGAATACATGTATTTGCTATTGAATCAGTTCTCAGCTTTACAGCTACAACATATGCTTTTATTCAAAAGCCAATGGCAATATTTACTGATATTCAACCATCATCAAAATCAGTTTTCTGAAAATAAATCTCAGGTAAAGTAATTTGGGCCTAAGTTTAGTTTAAGGTATAAGTTGTCTTTCTTCTTAAAAGTTTTTTCTTACCTTTCATCTTACATATTTTTATTTTTCATGTTCAAATTGTTTTTGCATAAAGTGAGAAAAAATGGTAATAGTAATAATTAAAACAGAATAGCTTAATCCACATAGAATATTAAGAAGTTGCTGAATAATCAGATTGGTTATACTAATCACTGTATCACTGCCATCCTGTTGTTCATCAATTTGCCCGAGCGGTCACCAGTAGTGTCTCCATTCGTCCCAGCCTTGAGATTTTATCAACCTCTCCTTACTTGTCTTTCCCAACAATTGGAGGCTCTTTCAGGGTCAAGTAAATGAGACATGTTATTGTTACTGTATTTAGCATATTGAATATGCCATGGGGAGTGTGCCAGGATATGGAAGAGTATCCTCTTCCGTGCGGGCAGGATACACTCAGTAACTTGCCAGGTTCTCCAAAAGGGAGAACTAGACAATAAGAGGTCATTCTCGAGGCCATATTTCTGGGAGATTTGTTTTATAGTATCTGGATGTTGGCCCTTGATGGGATCACAAGTTCCCAGGGTGCAGTTTGTGGGTGTGACCGCCTAGCTACTGGAAAAACTTTATACTAATACTCTGATAAAATTAAACAAAATTAAGTAGCACCTATTATAAAATCTTCATTCAATTCACTCAGAAAACAGGGATGCATTTATAGATAAATACTATATGAAATTAAAAGTTACCCGGTTATGAAGATATTGTTGCACCAGATGCTGGAGGTACATCGACAGTCAAAACAGTTCTGCTCCTGAATTACCACACAGGTTAAGCACCACCAGAGAAGGTTTAGTGTTTAAAAAGGTAGCTTGCAAGTACTTCTTAATGTATTATTAAATTTCCCTTGGTTGCAATCAATTCTATAGCTTTCTTAGCATTCTTAATTTTTACAATGAAGAGACATTTCTACAATCCACCAAAATTACCAAAAAGAGTTACACTCATACACATATAAAAGTAATTTTACCTATGAAGGTAATAATACAAGAAAAAAATTAGTCCTGGAAATCCATAAGGCGGAAGATAGAAATTTACAATGAGTGTATATGCTTTGATTAAAAGAAGAGTTATTTTTACTAGTTAAAATTGTCACTACAATGTATCTCCCTCCTTTCAAGGAGCAGAACGGAGGAGGACAAAGATGAAATGGGTGCTGAACAAAAGGAAAATAAGCAAATCCCTGATGGTGAGAACTCTCTGACCTCTAGTCCCTGATCTTCAGACCCAAACTGAGAGTATACCTTGACACTGTCACAATCTGAAGCAGGACGCAGCTGTTGCTAACTAACTGTAATTTACTACAACACTAGAGAGAATACAAATTTCTCTTCAGAAAACATTTTCAGATCCAAGTAATTCAAATGGCTCATGTCAGTTAGTGAGTCTATAAAAGAAGACCAGAAAAGAATTGAAATAAAAGCATGACAAGAAAAAGCACAGAGTTAGATCAAATCAAAAATCACACAAGGAAGGGCTGGATCTCAGGCCTGACACGTAAGTTTTATCTCCAGCAGCTGTGTATGTACCACCCCTAGCTGGCTTCCAGCCCTCCGCTCCACCTCCACCCTGCACAGTCTCGGGTGTGTTCATTAAGCATAGTCAGGTCTAAGCAACACTTCGTTATCAGATCAGCGCACACAGACCACCGGGAGCAACCCGCTGTCCTGAGACCCCACAGAGAAGAAAACCAAAACAGAACTTCTTTTTAACATTACTTTCTCTGTCATCTGAATGCCTTTCACAATTACCATTATGTTTCCTAACAAAAGTGTTTCTGCAGTGAAACCCAGGGATGCCTTTGTGTTACATCATTCATTTTTGATTCTTAAGTTCATTTAAGGTGCCCCTGTGTTTCTAGGGCCACTTGGCACGAGAAATTAATAGTCACAACAAAAACACTAAAAAAAAAAAGACGTTGTATAATCCTTCAAAAATTTAGCCTCTAACGTCTATGTTTCCTACTGCCTTTCTAGTTGTATATGCTATCATGGAAATCATAACAAAATCGGCTGATCTCAAGGCTGATAATTGAATTGTCATTCCCAACCCAACACTCCTAGGAATCCCCTAGATGTCTCTGAGAGAATTCTGAATCAAATTATTTTAAATAGGATCTGGGCAGCACTATTAGAAATCCAACTGTAGTAATTATAATCTAAAAAATTTGGATTGAATCATAATTTTTGAACAATGATGAAAATTTAGAATCCATTAATTCATTGTATTATTTAATAACAAACTTACATCAGGTCAATAATATAAACTAAAATCATCTAAGATTTTTCGCTTTATTCAAAACCAGCTTTTACCAGTCAACCCTTCGTGCCTCTCCATTGTTCTGCTTCTCCTGCTGTCTCTGTGCAGCTGAAGTGAAGGTCTTTGGAAAGTGGGCCCTGACCAAGTGCTTATTGGTGGAGAAAAGAGAATTACAAAAGAGTATAATTGGGAGGGAAAAAACGGATGTATGTCTATACACTGCACTGGTACCTGTACTTTTACAGAGACAAAGACAGGGGGGGAAATTTCACTGTTTTGTAACCAAACAGAACACAATGACCAGCAATTTTGGAAGGTAATAAAAAATGCTGACTCACCCATCTACAAGTCTTGATTCCATCTACACTATTACTGGGGGGCCGGAGCGATAGCACAGCGGGTAGGGCGTTTGCCTTGCACGCGGCCAACCCAGGTTCGATCCCTGGCATCCCATATGGTCCCCCAAGCACTGCCAGGAGTAATTCCTGAGTGCAAAGCCAGGAGTAACCCCTGAGCATCGCTGGGTGTGACCCAAGAAAAAGCAAAAAAAAAATATTTCCATCTACACTATTACTTTACAACATGATTGACTTTATTGTTCTTTGTTCTGTAAATATTTAGAGGGGAAATGAGAAAAAAAGAGATAGAAGCATAGATTAAGAGGAAGAGAACCCCAAGAAAGTTTAAGATCAGCTGTGGTGACAAATATGGTCACTGAGGAACAGAGAAATCACTTATGAGATGCAAGTTCCAACGTCAGCAACACGGGGCGGGGGGGGGCCCAGAGCTCTAGCTGGTATGGTACTGGAGGCCAGTCCAACTCTGTATTTGTGAAATTACCAAAGGGGACAGCGGCGCTCTATCTCTCCCGTTTGGTAGTCTCATGCCTCTTCCCCCACCCCAGGGAAGCCAATGGCGATAGCCCTTCTGCTTCTCTCTCTCCCAAGCCCCTCTCTCTCTCACTTCTGACTCTGTCTCTTACTTCTGACTCTGACCCTTGCTTCTAACTCTGACTCTCACTCGCTTTGTGCTCTTTCTTTCCCCTGGTTCTGGCTCCGATGACTCCCTGATTCTCTTTCGCCTTGTGCTCTGCTTCTGTGTCTTCTCCTTTACTTCTCTTACAGTCTTAGTTTATTTAGCAATCACATAGGGTGCTGACACAAAGGTGGGTTGAACATTAACAAATCAACAAAGGGGGTAAAACCACTCCTCCAGGAGATTAACAAAATCTCATCTAAGGAGATTACTACAGATTATTAGGAGATCTTCTCAAGTGTGGGATCCAAACAAGGGTGTGTTGCTTTCTTCTTTCCTCAGCTAGTAATCCACTTAAATAGTTGTAGTAAATCTACTTCTGATATTTCTAGCAATGTCATTCTGTATGAGTACAGTAAGAGATACATCAAATTTAAAGTTTGGTTCTTCTTGAGGACATCTCACTATATATTCCAGACCACAGTCCACAGGCCAGGTTAGTCTTCCTAACCCCAGCAGGGTCCTAGTCTCGTCATTACTTTTGGATCATGATAGCATTTGTCCGTGACCATGGTCTCAACTTATAGTTCAATATCGTGGCACTTTGGTCTGGCCCATTTCGATGCCAGGGCAGCTCACAGCTTGCCCTGGGTTCATTCTGTCCTTTGTCGGGACCCTGCTTTTCGGCTGCTAGGAACTAAGGGCAACTGAATCGAGAAGACAGATGCCCAGGGGTAAATATTATTGGGCATCAATCAACTCCCAGGTTACAGAGCATAATATTAACTGTATTCCTGTGTCCATACAGAAAGGACATTGCTTTAAAGTAAACTATGCAAAAGATGGAGAAAAGTAATACTTAATGTACAATACAAGTTCAATGTCCTAGAAGGATCTGATCTTACAAGTTAAAAGAATCTGATTAGTAACAAGCTGGTCTCATTCTCCTGACCCTGAAAGAGCCTCCAGTATGGCATCGTTGGAAGGCCGAGTAAAGAGAGGCTTCTTAAATCTCAGGGCGTGGATCTGAGACTGCTCGAAAAATTCAACAATCAACGGGATGATGATGATGATGATGATGATGATGATGATGATGATGATGATGATGATGATGATGATGATGATGAATGAGGGTGACTGGAAGCACTGTGATGGGTATAACCTGATAAACCTAAGTTCCCTGTGGCAAGGCTGAAATGACGAATCCAATGTTATCCTACAGTATTCTTTCTCTGCCACCAATCCTCAGGTAGACCTGGCGGTCCCAAACACCTATACTTCAGAGCCCTCATAGCTCCACAGTCTCAGATCTGGTCATTGAACTGTGACACTTTGGAAAGTCTGAGAACACTGCTTGGGAGGCACCCTGACCCTCCCCCTGGCAAAAAGGAAGGAAGGAAGGAAGGAAGGAAGGAAGGAAGGAAGGAAGGAAGGAAGGAAGGAAGGAAGGAAGGAAGGAAGGAAGGAAGGAAGGAAGGAAGGAAGGAAGGAAGGAAGGAAGGAAAAGAAAGGAGTAAAATTAAAGTTCGCTACAGAATGTAAAATAGCTTATCTCATGTTATTTTCATTCCAGAACACTGCAAACACTGTTTTGAAGGGAAATGTAAACTGTGCCCAGCTCTTCAGTATTGCTGCTCACGTTTTCGTGGCCAAAGCCATTCAAGTGCTCATGCCAAGTGTCAGGGATGGGCTGGAGAGATAGTACAGCAGAGAAGGCTTGCACACAGGTTTGATGCCCAGCACCCCATATGGTCCTGAGCCCTGCCCGGGTGTAAAGCACGGAGCACTGCCAGACAAGATACCAACCCTCCACTACCCAAAAAGGAAAAACAACAAAAAAATAAATAGGACCTATTTTTCCATGGGAACAGAAGAAAGAGAGCCTTTAAAGAATGTTGTCTACAGCTTGATTATTATCAAAAAGTAATATTATTTATCTATGCACAATTGAATACATATCTATAACATAAAATCACCTCAACTGGATGATAAATTTTAGTTGGAAATGAATTAAATGCATAAATTCAGCATTTTGCACACTCTGATTGCACTTCTTCTAGGCTTATTTTCTAAGAGGAAATAGTTAATGCAGACGTTTTATCTTTCTGTGGGATAAACAAAAGACAGACATAAATTAAAATGATGTTGAAAAGGCAACGACTTAAGATTTAATCATATATATTAGATTAAATATATTGATAGCATATCAATATATTTCAGACAGTGTCTTTTAGAGAAAATATTTTTGTATACGTTTTTTCCTCTACCAAACTAAAAGTAAATGTCATCTAAACCATGTTTTGGGGGACGGGAGCAATAGTACAGTGGGTCAGGCTCTTGCCTTGCATGGTGCAACCCAGTTTCAATCCCCCACATCTTATATAGTACCTGGAGTCACATTAAGAGTGATTCCTGAGAGCAGAGTCAGGAGTAATCCCTGAGCACCTCTGGCTGTGTCCCCCACCAGAAAACCATGTCTTTGAAGAGATGTGGCATGAAAGTAGTAGTCTTCCAACTCTCCATTGTACAAACAGTAGTTTTTTAGTTCTTTGTCAGTATAAGTTTTTTTTTAAATTTATTTAAATACTTTTTATTTATTATTCTATTACTTTCTATTACTTTTAAGTAAGCAGTACTTAAAATATTTAAATAATTTTAAGGATTCCTGCAAATAATTTCTGAAAATTTCACAATGCTTTTTACTGCAATATTTTAAAAATTGATATTTGGAGATATATTTTAATGTTTTGCTATAAAACTTGTCAACAATAATATTGCATAATTGGAGTTACAACATGTAAAAAATGGACTAAAATTTGAAGGAATATAATAAGTTGGAGAGCAGGGAATTATGAAATTTCAGGTAATAAACAGAATAAAGTATTTGGTTTAAACTGGCTTTTATGCTAACCCTTAATTCCTGTAGTCTTAGTGAATTTTAATTATTTTAATAGTAAGTCTGGATATTTACAAAGATTGGTATATTTTTTTTCTCCACTCTAGAAAAAGGTTTTGTGGGGAAAATGCCTTATAACTTTAGCAAAGATACATCTAAACTGGGTAAAGTTAAAATCTTCAAGTACACGACTGCATAGTGTTAGTAAGCTCAAGTTAAGTTTGAATTATTTTAGATATCAATAATTAAATATTATATCTGTGATACTGAAATGCTAACTCATTGATATTTTATTCATCATTTGAGATTAAAAACTAATAGGAGAAAAATTCGTCACAGAAGTTTTCCATTATATTAGCCATATGTTTTAAAAACACATGCACACACATAGAAACTTTACTTTCAGATTAAAGACTCTAGGCTTTGAGCAATAATAAGTTTTTGGTAATCTTATCTGTTATTTTATTGTAAAAGAAAATTTGGAATTTTTGTGGCAAGCATCTTAAAAAATCAATCCACATTTTCCTGAGTCAAAAGAACAATGTGACTAACAGTTAACCCAATTTGACCAAACAATAGTTCTGAGTCTTTAATTTGATGGTAGCTTCATCTTATGTGTTAAACACTTAATATGCTAATGAACCACTTTCTGAAGTTTTCATGTATTTTAGAATGCTGAACATTTCAACATATTTTTTCTACTGTAGCCCACTCTTCCCCTGTGCTGAGTGTAAGATTTTGAAACCCAGTTCTTTCTTCTGCACATCTGGCATAAATCTCCTTCAGACACGAAGAAGGAGGGGCAAATTCTGTGGTCTGCATGAGAACACAGTGACAGCTGCCAGTTTAATCCCTTGACGATGCAAAAAATTTCTTCAAGGAGGGAATCCCACTTAGCATGCAAACAGTCCAGCCTGCTGCATTTTCCCCCCATTTAAGTCATATTAATTAGAATGAAACAGAACAGCAACCATTTTTATGTGACTGTGAAAATTAGCTACTTTTATAGAAAAGGGATTTTATTATGTCAGCATCTCGACAACTTAGATGAACATAATAAATCTGAATTTGCACATCTAAAGAATGTCAATATTGGACATGCTTTGAAAATATTATGCTTAATACTTTGAAAAATGTTGAGGAAGTCATTACCTATTTTTAAAATGGATATAGGAAGGAAAAGAGATGCTGTAGTTGGATAAGGATTATTTGTATGCTCTAATATTTGTGTGTGTGTGTGTGTGTGTGTGTTTGTGTGTTTGAAGCATCTTATAGTTTTTACTGTTTTTACTGGATAATCCTTACCACCAGGGCACCAGTCTGGTCTAGCCTCCTGTTTCTGGGCAGAACTCCATTTTATTGGAAACCTGTTTTGCTCCCACAAAGTTATAACTATTTGTCTTTTCATGACATTTTCCATGACTCCAGTCTTCTTCTTCAGTAATGCATTCCAGCAACTCACAAGCCTTGGAGCCAGAAAGAGATACTACTAAATGGAAACTTCCAGATTGAAGTCAAATACTGTTCCCATTTTTGTTCTGGAATCCACTCTAAACCATGGAAGAATTATTTTACTCTCCTCTCTTGTCAGCATCCCTGGGTGCCTTGGCAATCATCCAACTTTAGAGTTGAGCCCATTCTGAAATCTTTGTCTTTGTGGGGGAAGGGGAGGTGCTTGGAAAAAACTGACCATTTGCAGTTCACTCTCTGCATTGTAAATCTGTTGAACTATTGAACTGAGTTGTAATTATACCTCAGTTCAACCTGTGACTCAAAGACAATCCTGGGTCAATTGGAATTTC
The DNA here is from genome assembly GCF_027595985.1 of Sorex araneus. Lineage (NCBI taxonomy): Eukaryota > Metazoa > Chordata > Mammalia > Eulipotyphla > Soricidae > Sorex > Sorex araneus. The sequence goes on along the minus strand of NC_073303.1, from coordinate 169,249,407 downwards.
ATTAGAATCACTATGAAGTGGAACCCTTTATTTAAAAGTTTTGTTTGATTTTTTTTTTCAGAATGAACACAATTAAAATGCATTCCTCGGGTGCTGTTCTAAAAGCTTTACAAATATTAATCGGTGGTGCTAAGCATCCTGTACAACTTGGATTTTGATGATGGTCTCCTCCCTTAGAGCTTCACTTGCTGCTGGTTCTACTCGCTCCTGTCAGACTAAGAGGAATCTGCAGGATTTCTCTAAGAAACACGAAGTGTTGGATGATAACTTGGAATCCTGAAGGAGGGCCAGTTCTGTTTCACAGCAAACTTTAGTAAGAAAGGGAAAGAGAGCCTCCACATAACTGACACCTCTCTTCTGTCTTTAGTGATTGCTCCTTATCATAACAAATGTATTCATTGATTTTCCATAACAATTCTAAGAGCTATATACTATTGTTATAGAGGGTGCAGGCACTCAGGTTTTTTTGCCCTCTAGCAGTGAAGATTGAAAGCAAGGGGCTAGAGATCCAATGGCCTAATTCAGAAAAGGCTTTATTTAGGGGAGGGAAAGGAAGGCAGGCAAACTGCAAGATTAGGGGTGGAGGTGTCCTAAGGGATTCCAGAGAGAGGTGGAAGCTTTTCCCCTTTTCTACTCTTTTAACAAAGATGGATGAGTCAGTCAGTAACCAATGCAAAGGGGTTACTCCTGGCTCTGCACTGAGGAATTACTCCTGGCAGTGCTCAGGGGACTATGTGGGATGCTGGGAATCAAACCCATGTAAGCCATGTGTAAGGCAAACGCCCTACCCACTGTGCTAATCACTCCAGCTCCATGTGCTAATATATTTTGGAGTTTACGTGATACATGTAATGCCTACTTGTAAAAAACTAAAGAACGCCGAGGGGCGAGTACACTCGTGGGCTCTCTAGGTGGCTCTGTCTCACCGCCCGCGTCCGGTGCCCCAGAACCGCTGTGTGTGCCGTCAGTCGAGGGCAGGCGATGGAAGGAAGGAGGAAGAAGGCCAAACTGGTTGCTCGATCCGTTTATTTCATTCTCTCCCTCCGCTTCTCTCCCGCTCTCCTGGACCTCTCCCTGTGGATCTGCCCCGTGGATCTGGCCCGTGGATCTAGCCCCCCAACCCACTCTTCCAGCCTAGTTAAATCTCCACAGCATGAGGGGGTTGGGGCATACACGTAGGTGTGGTCACCATCAATAGGGTAAGGTTCCTTTCCCTTAGCGGATGCTTCTCCTAGGACTTAATTCTCTTTCAGCAGGAGGATCCACCCAAGGGCGGAGTCCCATGAATGTGTTTCTCTTCTCCTCAGCCAGCAAACATATAAGAATTCATAATATTAATTATTTTGTATGGACACAATAAGAGATGCATTAAAGCTTATAGAATTGCTCTCCTGGGGCCATCTCAATCTCAGACTACAGTGCTCAGGCCAGATCAGTCTTTCCTATCCCTGGCAGGGTCCCAGTCTCATAATTACTATTGGATCATGACAGCATTTGTCTATGATCAAGCTCTTAACTTATAGTTAAGAATTAGGCACTTTGGCCAGGCCCATCTCGATGCCAGGGTAGCACATAACTCACCGCTTGCCCTGGGTCCTTCCCGTCCCACGTCGGGGACCCTACTTTGGGGTGCTAGGAACTGAGGGCAACTGAGGCTTAAGTGGAGAAAGCAGAGGCCCGGGAGGGAATAATATTCGAGGCCAATTAATTCCCAAGTTATAAAAACATAATATTGTCTTCTTGTGTCTATACAAAACAGACATAGCTTTAAAGTAAATAATTCAAAAGGCAAAAGAAGAGGAGAAAGGCAATATTAACTTATATAATATAAATTCAGTATCCTAGGAAGGTCTGACCTTGCAAATTAGCAGAGTCGGATTAAGGGAAAACCGAGGATTAACTCTTTTGGGGAAGAGAGCATGGAGAAGTGATTATAGCTAAACAAAGGGATGGGAGAGATTCGGGAACACCTTGATGAGTGTGACTGGGGTAAGCCTAAACTCTGGGTAGAACCGGGACAAGCTACTTGTGGCAAGGAGGGAAAGGGCAAAGTAATGTCATCCTACACCTACTCATTTATTTATTTATTTATTTAGTTAGTTATTTAGTTATTTTTGCTTTTTTGGTCACACCCAGCGATGCTCAGGGGTTATTCCTGGCTCTGTACTCAGGAATCACTCCTGGCGGTGCTTGGGGTACATATGGGATGCTGTAGATTGAACCCGGGTCAGTCGTGTGCAAGGCAAACACCCTACCCACTGTGCTATCACTCCAGCCCAATGCCTATTCATTAAAACTTTCTCCCTACACCTTATGTAAACACTGGTTTACAAAGTTGTTTATGATTATTTGTTATAGACACTCAATATTCCAACACCATTCCCACTATCATTATCATCTTCCCTCCATTATTTTCTCCTATTTTCCCAAACACCCTTCAAACCTGTCCCCATAGCAGGTCCACAATAAATTATATTATATTGCTTGTTGGACTGAACAAGCAATAGCGATAGCACAGCAGGTAGGGCGTTTGCCTTGCACGCAGCCAATCTGGGTTTGATTCCTCCGTCTCTCTCAGAGAGTCCAGCAAGCTATAGAGAGTATCTCGCCTGCACAGCAGAGCCTGGCAAACTACCCGTGGCGTATTCGATATGCCAAAAACAAGTCTCACAATGGTAACATTACTGGAGCCCGCTAGAGCAAATCGATGAAAAATGGGACAACAGTGCTACAGTGCTACAGTGGTTGAGTCAGCATTTCTTTATTACCATGCAAGAATGCTGGCCGTTAAACCAAAGGAGAGGACACTGAGGTGACTGCCTTCAAGTCAGGCAGGGCCTAGCTCCCGGTCAGCAGGCACCACCCAGGGCTCCCTTGTGACCAGCTAACTTCCTTAGGGCCATAACCCTAATCACGTCCTCCCAGTTCCCCTTGTCACTATCACTATGATTCTGAACATTCTAGAAAAAGAAATTAGAGGATACAAGAACTAAATTATTCAAATTAACACTGTTAGCTAAAGGAGATTGGATACAAATATGTGAAATTTTTCAGAGTAAATGCTCTTAAATCAATGCTGTAAGATGTCTGTATCAAAATGTAAATTTGGCGCCCATTCTCTATGTTAGTTTCAAAGAATTAAAAGGACAATAAAAAGATATATTGGACACAGCTTTCTTAACCCCTCTATAATTTCCTGGAAAATATAAGATTAAAAAGGCCACAGCTGAAATTAGGTCACCTGTGCAATTGAAGTATTAACAAAAAGGGTGTTGCCAATAAATCACTGCCATTCACATAAAATAATAGTTTGGGTTTGTTGTTTTTAGCACCATTAATAATACTAGAACATTCCAGGAATATCAGAAAATCATGTGAATACATACAAATAAATGTGTATTAGTGAATCTGTAAGAGAAATTAAGTATAGCTATCATATATTCCTCATGAAATAACTGTGAAAATATAGTCTTCATTTTAAATAATAAATATATCCAAATTATTGGACTATTTATTTATTAATTTAGTTCCATAAATTACATATGTGAGTATATATACATGTATATGGAATAAACGGCATCTGATCATCAAACCACTTGGCCCTTGCTTCCTCCTTTATTTAGCCATAGAGAGTTAACGACTTAGTTGTTTTGCTCATAATATATGTTGTAGATAACTGATAAATAAAGTTGGCAAAGATAATTTTACCTGGCAGGATAAAAATGAATGGTTTAATAACTCTTCAGTGTGGGGCCGGGGCGATAGCACAGCGGGTAGGGCATTTGCCTTGCACGCGGCCGACCCGGGTTCGATCCCCGGCATCCCATATGGTCCCCCAAGCACTGCCAGGAGTAATTCCTGAGTGCAAAGCCAGGAGTAACCCCTGAGCATCGCTGGGTGTGACCCAAAAAAGCAAAAAATAAATAAATAAATAAAATAACTCTTCAGTGATTTTTTTTTCTATGCTATATCCTTAGTGTCAATGTGATTCACAAATATCATTTTGATTGCAGCAAATTATAGTTTCTGAACTTTAATTCACAAGTTTAGGATAATTCATTTTTGAAATTTGGAATATAGAGTAGAGGTAAAGGTCAGACTGGAATCAAACTAGCTAGAATTAAATTCTGGTTCTCTCTGTCATAAAATGTGATCCTTAGGGCAAGATACTTAATACCTCTGCTCTTTAATTTCTGAACCATTAAATATTGTTATTAGAATCTTCTTTATATGATATGGTATGATATAGACTTAATGTGGATTTTGTTTCCAAATTCATACATTGAAACCCAAATACCCAAGGTGATACTGTTTGAGGCAGAATCACTGAAGTTTCATTTGGGGCAGGGGTCGGGGTGGGTAGTTGGGTAAATAGTACATGGGGTTAGAAACTTCATGATTAAATTAGCGTGTTTAAGAAAAAAAAAAGGATGTGACAGATCTATTTCTATCTCAGTGAGAAAGCCAGAGAGAAAATTCTCAGAAGAATTCAACAATGCTGCCACTCTAGTCTTGGACTTCCCAGCTTCTAGGGCCTTGAGAAATAAATGTTTTGTTATATAAGCCACGGAGTCTATGAATTATTTTTTGTTTGTTTTGTTTGGGGGGGGGGCTCTTCTGGCCATATTCAGGGCTTACTCTTGGATCCACACTCATGGATCACTTCTGGTGGTACTCAGGGGACCATAGGGAGTCTGGGGGATCAAACCCAGATTGGTTATATGCAAGGCAAGCACCTAACCTTCTGCACTATCATTCTTATACTCACATACTGGTTTTAAAGATACAATTTCACACCTATACAAAATTTTTCATCATTCCACAGGAGTTTATTACATTTTTTCAGAGGAGTCAAAATGAACTAAAACTGTTCTTTAGAATCCTTAAATAGGGGTCAAGGAGATAGCATAGGTTTTAAGGTGTGTGCCCAATCTCTTGTACCACATGGCCTCACTAGCACCACTGAATTTAGTCTTGAAGACCTCACTGCCACCAGGATGCCCTCCTATTGATTCCCAGAACAACAAGATCCTTGCAGAACTGTGGTAATCTTAGCCCCTCATATTAAATCACTCTATCTGGTTGGGAGAATCACCATTCAGAGCCATCTCACACACACACACACACACACACACACACACACACATACACACATACACACATACACACAGGTATACACACAGATTAAATGACAATATTTACAATACTTAGACTAACCAATTTCAATAAATACATTTTGTTGAATAACAACTCAACAGGAGTCTTCACACTTGCTGAGAATTTATTTACTTCCTAAAAGTGCAAAATCAGCTTGACCATTTTAGCTAATTTACTTCTTTGAATTCATTTGAACAGTTTATGCATGTCAAAATGCTGATTTTGAAGGTGTTAGAAAGAGCTTTCCTTTCCTGGTCAGACTTGTGAGAAATATTTTAGCTCATTCTGTAAAAAACTAAAGCACGCCAAGGGGCGTGTGCACTCGGGGGCTCTCCGGGCGGCTGTGTCTCACCGCCCACGTTCGGTGCTCTGGAACCACTGGGTATGGGCTGGATCGGGACTGCCGTTGGCCAAGGACAGGCAACGGAAGAACGAGGACCAAGCTGGTTGCTGATTAGTTACCGTTTATTCAATCTTCCACCTTTCTTATCTCCCGCACTCCCAGCTCTGTCCTCTCTCCTGCAGCCTCTCTCTCATCTCTCCTCCTACTTGTCTCTCCCACCTTGCCCTCTAGGCTACACCCAGCCAGGTAGCAAAATCAACATAAGAAAGCCCTTCCTGAGGGCAGGGCATTCCAAAGCCCTTCCTGATTCTTTTTTTTTTATTAGTTTATTTTTAATTAGAGAGTCATCGTGAGGGTACAGTTACAGATCCATACATCTTTGTGCTCATGTTTCCCCCATACAAAGTTCGATGACCCATCCCTTCACCAGTGCCCATTCTCCACCACCAGTAAACCCAACATCCCTCCCCCCCTCCCCAGTCTCCCCCCACCCCACCCTGCCACTATGGCAGGGAATTCCCTTTTGTTCTCTCTCTCTGATTAGGTGTTGTGGTTTGCAATAAAGGTGTTGAGTGGCCATTGTGTTCAGTCTCTAGTCTGTATTTGGCCTGCATCACCCTTCCCCCACATGACCTCCAACCACATTTTACTTGGTGGTCCCTTCCCTGAGTTACCCAGAATGAGAGACCAGCCTCCAAGCCATGGAGACAACCTCCTGGTACTTATTTCTACTATTCTTGGGCGTTAGTCTTATAGTCTATTATTCTATATTCCACAGATGAGTGCAATCTTTCTATGTCTGTCTCTCTCTTTCTGACTCATTTCACTTAGCATGATACTTTCCATGTTGATCCACTTATATGCAAACGTCATGACCTCATTTTTTCTAACAGCTGCATAGTATTCCATTGTATAGATATACCAGAGTTTCTTCAACCAGTCATCTGTTCTAGGGCACTCGGGTTTTTTCCAGATTCTGGCTATTGTAAACAGTGCTGCGGTGAACATATAAGTGCATATGTCACTTCGACTATACTTTTTGGCTTTTCTGGGATATATTCCCAGCAGTGGTATTGCTGGGTCAAATAGGAGCTCAACCTCTAGTTTTTTGAGAATCGTCCATATTGTTTTCCAAAAGGGCTGAACTAGCCGGCATTCCCACCAGCAGTGTAGAAGGGTCCCTTTCTCCCCACATCCTCTCCAACAGCAGTTGCTTTTGTTCTTTTGGATGTGTGCTAGTCTCTGTGGTGTGAGGTGGTATATCATGGTTGCTTTGATCTGCATCTCTCTGATGATTAGTGATGTAGAGCACTTTTTCATGTGCCTTTTGCCATTCGTATCTCTTCCTTGATAAAGTTTCTGTTCATTTCTTCGCCCCATTTTTTGATGGGGTTGGATGTTTTCTTCTTCTAGAGTTCAACCAGTGCTTTATATACCATTGATATTAACCCCTTATCTGATGGGTATTATGTAAATATCCTTTCCCATTCTGTAGATAGTCTTTGTATTCTGGTCACTGTATCTTTTGCGGTGCAGAAGCTTTTTAGTTTAATGTAGTCCCATTTGTTGATCTCTGTTTTTACTAGATTGCTTAGTTCCGTGTCATCTTTGAAGATACCTTTGTCTTCAATATCCTGGAGGGTTTTGCCTACCTTGTCTTCAATGTACTTTATGGTTTGTGGTCTGATGTTGAGGTCTTTAATCCATTTTGATCTGACTTTTGTGCATGGTGTCAGGTCGAGTTCTAAGCCCATTTTTTTGCATGTGGTTGTCCAGTTGTGCCAGCACCATTTGTTAAAGAGGCTTTCCTTGCTCCACTTCACATTTCTTGCTCCTTTATCAAAGATTAGATGATCATACATTTGAGGTTGTGTGTGGGGATATTCCACCCTGTTCCATTGGTCTGCAACTCTGCCTTTGTTCCAGTACCATGCTGTTTTAATTGTTACCGCTTTGTAGTACAGTTTAAGGTTGGGGAGGGTGATGCCTCCCATCATCTTTTTCCCAAGAATTGTTTTAGCTATCCGTGGGCATTTATTGTTCCATATAAATTTCAGGATTGCTTGCTCCGTTTCTTTGAAGAATGCCATGGGTATCCCTATAGGGATCGCGTTAAATCTGTATAATGCTTTTGGGAGTATTGCCATTTTGACAATGTTGATTCTCCCTATCCATGAGCAGGGGATATGTTTCCATTTCCTCATGTCCTCTTTTATTTCATGGAATAGCATTTTATAGTTTTCTTTGTAGAAGTCCTTTACTTCTTTAGTTAAGCTGATTCCAAGATATTTGAACCCAAACCAGATCGAAGGAAAGAAATAATAAAACTTAGAGCAGAAATTAACGATATGGAAACCCGAAAAACAATCCGTAAGATCAATGAAACAAAGAGCTCGTTCTTCTTCGAGAAAATAAATAAGATTGATAAACCGCTAGCAAGACTCACAAAGAAAGAAAGAGAGAAAACCCTAATAAACCGAATCAGAAATGAAAAGGGGGACATCACAACAGAAACCAAGGAGATTCAAAGGATCATCAGAGACTACTTTGAAAGTCTGTATGCCACGAAACAAGAGAACCTAAAAGAAATGGACGAATTCCTTGACTCCTACAATCTCCCAAGACTGAGCCAAGAAGACGTGAAATACCTCAATAGGCCCATAAATATCAAGGAAATCAAAACTGTAATCAAAAGTCTCCCCAAAAACAAAAGCCCAGGTCCAGACGGATTCACTGGCGAATTCTTCCAAACATTTAAAGAAGACTTGTTGCCAGTTCTCCTCAAGCTTTTCCAGGAAATTGAAAAGAAAGGAACCCTTCCGAACAGTTTCTACGAGGCACATATCTCCCTAATACCAAAAGCAAAGAAAGACACCACTAACAAAGAAAACTATAGACCAATATCCTTGATGAACACCGATGCAAAGATCCTCAACAAAATACTAGCAAATAGAATCCAACAACTCATCAAAAAGATCATACGCCATGACCAAGCGGGATTCATCCCGGGGATGCAAGGATGGTTTAACATTCGGAAATCAATCAACATAATCCATCACATCAACAAAAGTAAAGATAAAAAACATATGATCATATCAATAGATGCAGAGAAAGCATTTGACAAGATCCAACACCCATTCATGATAAAAACTCTCACCAAAATGGGTTTTGGAGGAACTTTTCTCAAGATAGTCAAAGCCATCTACCACGATCCTAGGGCAAGCATTATCATCAATGGAGAAAAACTAAGAGCTTTTCCTCTAAGATCGGGGACAAGACAACGATGCCCACTCTCACCACTTCTCTTTAATATAGTATTGGAAGTATTAGCAATAGCCATCAGGCAAGAAAAAGATATTAAGGGGATTCAGATGGGAAAGGAAGAAATCAAGCTCTCACTATTCGCAGACGATATGATGCTATACCTAGAGAAACCTAAAAGCTCTAGTAAGAAACTCTTAGAAACAATTGACCTATACAGTAAAGTCGCAGGCTATAAAATCAATACCCAAAAATCCATGGCCTTCCTATATGCAAACAATGAGACAGAGGAAAGGGACATGAAAAAAGCAATCCCATTCACAATTGTGCCCCAGCCCTTCCTGATTCTTAAGGTGTTTTTTTTTTCCTTAGTCCAAACACTTATTTACATATTAATACTAGTTATTTTTGTCTGGACATAGCAAGAGATACATTGAGGCTTGCAAGCAGCTCTCCTGACAACATCTTGCCAGACTCAACTACAGCACTCAGGCCAGATTAATCATTCCTCACCCTAGCAGGATCCAAATCTAGTTATCACTGTTTGAATCATGACAACATTTGTCCATGATCAAGCTCTTAACTTATAGTTAAGCATTAGGCACTTTGGCCAGGCCCATCTCGATGCCAGGGTAGCATACTCACACAACTCACCGCTTGTCCTGGGTCCGACTCGTCCCTCATCGGGACCCTGCTTTTGGGGGTGCTAGGAAGTAAGGGCAGGTGAGACTTAGGTTGAGAGAACAGATGTCTAGGAGGAAAATATCATGTAGAGTCAAATGACTCCCAGGTAGCACTTGCTAAGTCTTCCTGTGTCCATACAAAAAGGACATTGCTCTGAATAAACTATGCAAAGGACTCAAGGAGAAGAGAAAAACAATATTTACAAGTCAACAGAACACTAAGAAAGAAGCTACAAATAAACACAGAGGAATGGGAGCACTGTGATGAGAGTAACCCAATAAACCTAAACTACCTGAGGCTATGTTATCCTACACATTCCAGTACAGGAGCAAAGCTGTCCTGGTTGTTACACACACACACACACACACACACATAAACACACACACAAGATCTAACTGTTGAACCTCATTGAAAGGGGGAGGCAACAAGTTCAGTAAAGAAGGGTTGGTGTGAGAATTGGCAATCCATGCACAAAGCAATTAATCAGTTTTCCTCTTTAAGTTTTATTTCATGGGTGGCATGATACATCTATTCATAAGCATGGAAAATATTCCCAGAGAAAAGAGATGGCAGGAAACTTACTATTCTTTTGCTATACTTGATAACAATACCCAATTTCCATTATACTAAAGAATATGCATTCCATTTTGATGCTTTAGAACAGGTAATAAAGCTGGCCCTGGTCAAACACTAATACCCAGTTGTATTACTTTTCCCCAAGGACTTTTATATGTTTCTTTCTTTGTTTGTTTGTTCATTTGTTTTTTATTGAGTCACTGTGAGACAGATCTTTACAAAGCTGTTCATAATTAGGTTTCAGTCATACAGTGTTCCAACACCCATCTCTCCACCAGTGTATGCATGTTTCAAAGATCTGAATTTTTTTTTAATTTCTAATATCAATGTGCTTTCTGAAAACCAGCTCCTACAGATAAACCATGTCTACTGTGCTGGATCCAAAGACAAGCAAGCCCACATCACCATCCTTATGCTAAGTTGGTTAGGGCTAACTACTAACCAAGGGAATTTCTTTCTTTTTTTTTTTTTTTGGATTACACCTAGCAATGCACAGTATTTACTCCTGGCTCTGCACTCAGGAATTACTCCTGGCTCGGGGGACCATATGGGATGCTGTTAATCAAACCCCGGTGGGCTGCGTGCAAAGCTAACGCCCTACCCGCTGTGCTATTGCTTCAAGCCGTAACCAAGTAAATTTCTATGTTTACTGTACAGCAGTTGCATCAACCTTTTCTTGATCAGCAATAGATGTTGATGTATGTTTTTAATTGCTGACTTGGTCTCCAGATCTTATACTTCCAGAGATTGAGTCACCATAACCCAAAAGAATAAGAGTAAGAATCTGATAGGGATCTAGCTCAGCATTTCCTCACAAGAGTTTCTTCTCACGTTTGCTCACATTCCAAGGAAAGCATATAGCAGTGTCTAACAATGTGATATGGAAATAGGAAATAAAAGGAAATAGGGCATGAAAGCATATTGTTGGATTTGAAGAATTTTATGTTTATATGTTTTCAATAGTAAATGTTTATATGTAAAGTAAATATGCTTTGTAACATATACATATATAACATATACATGTAAAAAATATACAATGAAAAACATAATTTTGTATGCTTTTAATTGTACCGGTAAAAGATGCAAAAATGACCCTCCTCCTATCTTCTCCAAGCAAACGTAAAGTTGCTGTACCGGAATATGTACCTAAACAAATGTTTCCTGACCAAATAACATGAGGTTATTTCAAACTATAGCAAACAGAAATAATTTTACTCTTTTCCTTACAAAGGGCTGGAGTGATAGTACAGAGGGTAGGGTATTTGCCTTGCATGCGGCTGATCCAGTTTCGATTCCTCTGTCCCTCTCGGAAAGCCCGACAAGCTACTGAGGGTATCCCACCACATGGCAGAGCCTGCCAAGCTACCCGTGGCATATTCAATATGCAAAAACAGTAACAACAAGTCTCACAATGGAGACATTACTGGTGCCAGCTCAAGCAAATCGATGAACAATGGGACAACAGTGCTATAGTGCTTTCCTTACAATAAAATTGTTATATTTGACAAATTAGTGTAGAATACTTTTTACTATGAAATTTTAATAAATGTAATTAAATAAAATACATTTTAGTACAAAATACTCTTATAAATATTATGTTATAAATATGGGCTTATAAAAATTTTATAATGTGGAGGCATTAAATTATTAAGTACATGCTTGCATTAATTTGATATTTTTTGTGGTTAAAAAGACTTTTCCTTCCCCGAGAATATAATTTAGTCAAGATTTTTGCAGTTTTTTAGTGTGGTTTTGTTATTTTACTTTTAATTATACTACTTATTTTATAAATGACAAGGAAAACATTAATCCTAAATATACTTTATTAAATAATACAGTTTAGCCATTCAAATTTTAAATGTAACCTTTATAAGACACTACATTACTATTATGCTTGAGTTTAACTTATTCTATTAGTCTATTCCTATGCCCACATTATTTTTTAAATTAGGGAACTTTATAGGCCATATTCGATTGGTAAAACAATGTCTCATATTTTAATTTTTATTATTTTCCTCACGGCAGAGCCTTGCAAGCTCCCGTGGTATATTAGATATATCAAACACAGTAGCAATAACAGGTCTCATTTCCCTGAACCTGAAAGAGCCTCAAATTGTTGGGAAAGACTGGTAAGGGGAGGCTGCTAAAATCTCAGGGCTGGGACAAATGGAGACGTTATCGGCACCTGCTTGAGTAAATCAATGACCAACGGGATGACAGTGATATGGTGATTATTTTGCTATTTATTCTAATTCTTAAGATCTCAATCAAAGCTAATTTTCCATGCTAGAATACTGTAAGATTATGATCAAAATTGATTGATGCAGTTACAGATGATTAATTTTAGGGGAACTTGAAAAACTTTGATGAACTATTTTAGAACAAATTCTTCATCTCTGTATATAGTGATATGTTTTGTAATCACTTGTATCACTTGTCATCTCGTTTGCTTGAGTGGGCGCCAGGTACATCTTCATTCATTCCTGCAGCATGCTAGTATAGTCCAATGGCATCTGCTTGCTCCAGGAATATAAAGAGCATCAAACCATTCATTCAGGGTCTTGATGAAGAAGTCTGATCATCTTGCAGGTGGGCTGCCAGGCATTCTTTTGACATCCCGTGGGATCCAGTCAGTAATAGCTCTAGTCCAGCAGTCATCTCCAAATCACATTAGGTGTCCAACCCACCTGATTTTCAATGCCTTGGCAAACGAGACAGCATCCCTGTTTCTTGATCCTTGACAGAAGTGAAACTCCAGATTCCTTCTCTCACTTGAGTGAAACATGATACTCCAAGCATAGCTCTTTTGATTCCTCTTTGGGATACCTGAATAGTGTTCTCATCCTATTTTCATAGGGCCCAGGTCTCTAAGGCATACCTTAGTGCAGGAAGAACAGTGGAGTCGAAAAGATGTGCCTGGAGCTGGGTTTCTTAATCCTCTTAACAACTTTTTCAATGCTCTTGAAGGCATTCCATGCTTCTCTTTTTCTCCTATGCAGCTCAGGTGCTAGGTTGTTCATCATATTGAGTTCTCAACCTAGATACACAAACAAGCTGCATTCGGAGCTGTTTGTTCCATTGAAAACAAATGGAATGTCAGGAATGACTCCGTTTCTCATGAACATTATCTTCCTGAGATTCAGCTGTAGTGCGACCTTTCCACATTCACAGTCGAAGTCGGCCAGCATTTGTGCCACTTGGCTAATGTTTGGTGTTATTAGAATGATGTCATCAGTGAAGAGGAGTTGGTGTAGTTGCTGACTGTCTATCTTCACTCCCATTCCTTCCCATTCCAGTCATCACATGACATTCTCGAGGGTGACACTGAAGAGTTTCAGTGAAATGGTACCACTCTGCCAAACCCCTGTCTTTCCATCAATGATCTCTTCTTTGTAGAATGGTGAGATCCTGGTGGTGAATTCATAATACAGCTCAAGGAGGATCTTGATGTAATGAGTTTGAATGCTCTATTTGGCTAGGGCTTCGATGACCACTTCAGCCTCAACAGAATCAAAAGCCTTCTTTAAATCGATGAACATTAGACGCAGCATCTTGAACTTTCGCGAAACTTCAATGAGCTTGGTCACTGTGTGAATATGGGCAACCGTGCTGAATCCTTTTTGGAACAAGGCTTGCTCACATGGTTGTCCTTCATCTTCTAGTGTTCTGCCAATCCTATTCAGGATTACTCACGTGAACAACTTGCAGACAATGGACAACAGGCACATTGAGCAATAGTTGCCGATGTCGTGGACGTCTCCTTCTTGTACAAGACAGTGCTGATGGTTTTCCATGGGAACAGAGCCTTACATTCAGACAGGTAGCATGTGAAGAGCCAAGCCAGTGTATTGACAAGTACTGACAGCAGATTCTTCAGGGGTTCGGGTCTGACCTTGTTGGATTGGGTGGTGTACATTTCTTTACCAACAAAATGGTGTGTCAGATTTAGGAAGAGAGAATGCTGGGAATGACATATCTATCCTGGGGAATTTGGTATGTTGGGAAGGTGGATGTAGCTATTGAAGAGATCTGAGTAGAAGTCGTGGATAATGTTTTCCATTGCCCTTCTGGAAGACGTGATAGATCCATCAGAATGTCAGAGAGCAGTCATCTTGGTCTTGTAGTTGGCGAAGGACAGGTGGGCATCGCAAATACTTTTCCTGGTTTCTGCGACATCAGCCAACAATGCTGCTCTTCTCTCTTTAAGGTCTTCCTTTATCGCTTCTCTGCACATCTTTGCAAGCTCAGATGTTAGCTTGTGATTGCATGAGTCTCACACCAAACCATGTTGGCGAATGAGCTGGAGAGTTTCCGAAGACAGGTGTCTTTTTGTGACTTTCTCTCTCTCAGTGTTCTTCAGACAATCATGGAGGTTCTCAACCAGTTGATTATATTCCTCATTGATGTTGTCAATGATGGCATCTTCCCATATTTCCGCAACAGTGCCAAAGAGCTTCCATTTGGTGGTTGTTCTGGAAGTTCTCTTCTTAAACTTTGCAGCCCTTTCTCCCCATTCCATGATAAAATTTTGCAGAAAGAAGACAGTGGTCTTATCCCGTTTGGAACTTTGGTACAATAGCGACATTGGTCAGAAAAAAACGTTGATTGATTATGATATGGTCAATTTTGTTGTGGAACAAAAGACAACAACAAAAACAACAACAACAACAAAAGTCTCTTGTTGTCTCACCAGGAGACTCCCATGTCCAGCGTTTAGATGGAAATGTGAGTTATCGTGGATGGTCTTGGTCCACATGATGAACTCAGACAGTCTCTCACTCTGTTCATTCCATTCTAGGCCATAGGTCCTGATGTGGAGTTCTTCGAGCGACCTTCTCAGTCCTATCTTGGCATTAAAATCACCAACAATTACCTTGTAGAAGTGTGGTCTTCTTAGTTGAACTTCTCCAGCTCCATGTAGAACTTCTCAATCTCTTCTTTGTCATAGTTGGATGTTGGTGCATAGATGACAATGATAGAAACTGCTGGCAATGAGCCACATCTATTGAAACATAAGAGTCCAATTTGAGTTGTTCGGCATTTGAACGAATGCTCATGCCCAAGTTCGTGTTGATGAGGACACTGACACCACTGACACCACTACTGTCACATGTTCTGAGGAACAGTTCTCCAGTGTCAAAAATGGGATGATATGATCAAAACCTTCTCATCTTGGTCAATCCATTGACTTCGTTCTTGATCTTCTGTGCTTGCACCATCAGGTCCTCAGTGGATACTTCCAATGCCAGCATATGTGCATTAAAAATGCAGACAGTCATTTTAGTCATTTTCGGCATCCCCCACAATGGTTCACTGCCTCATCATGGTAAGGGGGTGGCAACAGTGCCAACTGGTGAAGAACAAAACAATAGGTGCTGCCCAGAGATGCAGGCAGGTGCAGGAATGTACTCCTTGCATTAATTGTGTCAATCTGGCCAATTCTTTCATGAGCAACATGTTCATGTACACAGTGTGTCGTGTTTGTCAGTGTGCAGATCATTACAACATTCCACCTGCATGGCAGAGCCCGGCAAGCTACCTGTGGCGTATTTGATATGCCAAAAATAGTAACAAAAATGGGCCTCATTCCCCTGATCCTGGAAGAGTCCCCAACATGGCATCATTGACAATGATGAGCAAAGAGAGGCTGCTAAAATCTCAGGGCCGAACTAGGTTGCCAAAACGAAGAAGGACTAAAAAACTTTTTGTAATAGGCTTAGAAATTTTAATGCTAATACTTTCATAATTTTGTACTTTGTGTTAATATATTTCAAAGTTTCTGTCACTATTTCTATAATATTTTACTTGCCTATCAGAAGAAAAACTACTGAATTTATTTTGAAGGGTTTTTTATTGAGTTTTTAAAACAGTAACACCTTGAAAGATTTTTAAAATTTTATGAGATATTTTATTTCATCAGTAAACAATGCCTAGGAAAATACAAAAAAAAAATACTGGATTCACTATAGTATATTTAAATTTCCTCACCCCTTAGTATTACACAAGTCTGTGAACACCTGAATCATTTAATGTTAGACTTTTTTTAATGAATTTTCCCTTTATGCATATCTTTGTTTTAAAGTTTGCTAAATCAAAGTTCTAAATTTTGTGAGTTTCCAACTCAAAAAATTGGAAAAGGTAGACCAAAATGTAGACATGATGAAGTCCAATCCATAAATTTTTGCCATGCTTCAAGATGTATTAAAGTCTTCTGATTTCTTATAATATATGATCACTGTCACTGTGATCCCATTGTTCATCAATTTGCACGAGCGGGCACCAGTAATGTCTCCATTATGAGACTTGTTGTTACCATTTTTGACATATCAAATACGTCCCGGGTAGCTTGGCGGGATAATCTTGGTAGCTTGCTGGGCTCTCTGAGAGGGATGGAGGAATCGAAACCAGGTTGGCCATGTGCAAGGCAAATGCCCTACCCATGTACTATTGCTCCAGCTCATAATATATGATAACCATTATATTCATTTAGTCAATGGTATTTGTTGGAATATAGCTCTAAGTATTTTAGGCCTAACATTGGTTTGTCATTTCACCCCTGCCACAAGGTGCTTAGGTTTATAAGGTCACACCCATCCAAGTGCTCCAGAGTCACTCTCATTCCTTTGTTTATCTGTAACCATTTCTCTATGCTCTCTTCCCCAACCAGTTAGTCAGCTTTTTCCCCTAATCACTCTGTTTATTTGTAAGGCCAGATCTTTTTAGGACACTGAACTTGTAAGTTAATATTGCCTTTCTCCTCTCCTTCTATTTTTGAATAGTTTACTTTAAAGCAATGTTCTTTTTGTATGGACAAGGAAAGACAGTTCTTAATATGCTTTTGTAACATGGGATTTAATTGGCCTCGAATATTTTTTACTCCCGGGCATCTGCTTTCTCGACGTAAGCCTCAGCTGCCCTTACTTCCTAGCACACCAAAGCAGTCTCTCACACTCAATGAGAGACTGAAGGAACCCAGGGCAAGCTCTGAGCTACCCTAGCATCGCTATGGGCCAGGCCAAAGCACCACGATTCTTAACTATAAGTTAAGAGCTTGATCATGGACAAATGCTGTCATGATCCAAAAGCAATGACGAGACTAGCACCCTGCTAGGTATAGGAAAGACTAATCTGGCCTGAGCACTATAGTCTGAGATCGAGATGACCCCAGGAGAGCAATTCTATAAGCTTAATGTATCTCTCACTATGTCCATACAAAATGATTAATATTATAAATGCTTATATGTTAGTTGGACGAGGAGAGGAGAAACACACCCCTGGGATTCTGCCCTTGGGTGGATCCTCTTGCTGAAAGAGAATCTGTCCTAGAAGCAGCTTCCCCTGAAGGAAAGAACTTTATCCCTATTGATTGTGACCACACCTATGTGTAAGCCCAAACCCCACATGCTGGGGGATTTAACAAAGCTGTAAGAGGGGGCTCGGGGGAGAAGCAGAGGGAGAGACAGGATTGTATAGAGAGGAGATTGGAATAAACGGCAATTGAGACCAACCAGCCTGGCTCTCGTTCCTTCCTTTGACTCCTCATAGCCATTGCCCTCCTTGGGGTGGGGCAAGTGGTGTGAGACTACCTAACACAAGCGTTGGGGGAGAGATAGAGCATAGCTGCCTGTGCCCCAATTTTTTTGTGTTTACACAGGTATTCAGTTGATTATTCCATATCATGTAATCAGTTGAGTGGAAGTCAGTGACAAACTAGTGAGGTCCTCCTTATTTAAAACGGATAAAATGGTGGGAAAAAATGTTGTTTCCTTGTGGGAGGCAAGTAACATGCTAACTATACAGAACTCAGAAAAAAAAAGTTTTTCTGTTTAAAAGATGGCATTTGAATAAAGACTGAGCATTTATAAGTCAGTAAATATCCTTCAAGTCTTTTAGTGTTAGCAATCATGTCCTTATTTAATTAAAATAGTCATCCATTTTATTCATTTTTATTGTACTTGAGGTAACATGCTTAAAAGAGTGTTTAAGCTTTTGTTGTACAATTGTTTTGGGGGGACTTTTTAACTACACTGTCTTGTACTCAGGACTTACTCATAGCTCTGAATTCAGGGATTATTCCTGGTAGTATTTGGGGCCCTTAAGGGGCACAAGGGATTATTAATCCAGGTTGACAACATGCGAGGCAAGTGCCAGACCTGTTGTAATATGTGTCTTTCTCCAAGTTAGATAATTTCTTCTATATCTTTCAAATCAAGAATGAGTCAGCTTATTTTCAAGCCCATGTTCTCCCTTAAACAAATATCTCGTGTTCTCGTCTCATATGCTTCTTTGCTTGCTTATGTCCACTCTGGAGAAGTCTGTGTTCTCCCTTTCTTGAATATGTGTTTCCCCTCCCTTTCTCTCCTCTCCCCTCACATCTTTCTAAATAAATTGTAATTAAAAATTTCTTACTTACAAAAAGGAAAAAACATGGATCAATACCCATGGTTCTATAGTCAAGAAACAAATCAGATGTCAAATATATGATCTAATTACCAACTAGCTGGTCAGTAATTAGTAGAAAAGGTTAATGATTTTGGTACAATATTCTTAATAATATATGTGACTTAGTACTTTAAAACTGAGTTATGGTGTGTTATAAAATTAACTGGAAAAGTCTAAGCCTGCAGAATTTCCTTTCAACTGAATATTAAGTTTGAATACCAAGATTCTATTAAGACAGATTTTTCTTACTCTTACTATTAATCACTCTTTGGGAATAGCTTTAAGATTTATCAAACTTACAGTAAGAATCACATTGAGGTTTATTATGGGGTTTTTTGGAGACAGGTTTTTTTTTTTTTTTTTTTTTTTGTAGGGGCACATCATTCAATGCTCAAAAACCCATGTATTGCCCGGTACTAAACCCAGGGATTTGCATGTAAAGTATGTTCTCCAGTCCTTTGAGTTATGTCCCTAGCCCTATGTTTTTAAAGTTAAAAAATTTAGTAAAAAAACAGTTAGAAAGTCAGTGAAGCTAATGTCACTATAGTCTAGTAAGTCATTTATGGTGACCCATCAGCTGTTTGAGTTGTAAAAGTTGCTACCTGACTGCTAGATTTAAAACAAACTACTGTGAGTGTCAGAAATGAGCAACATTCGAGAATTTAGAAGCATAAGATACAAGTTTCAAGTGATTTATAATATGATATTGTACTTATAAAGAAAATATCAAAAGAGAATTCTATCTACACTTACAGATGGCTGAGAACAGTGGTTAGCAATCTCTTATTCTACATCAAATTTTATTTGTAGTCATTCTTTCATATGCACTTTATGACCTTATTGTTGATATTGTTGAAGTAGTTCCTACTGGAAGACTAAAAATAGTTATTTGATGGTCATGATGAACTCCTACTCATCTTTTAATACTGAGATCTGATTAAGTCTTCTATGTGACTTTCTATTATTCCCCCTATAACACCTGCCAGTATTTTAGCTAAAGCCTACAGTTGGTACACAGAGGATATCCAGGACTGATCCAAAGGTTCTGGACAATATAAAAATAAAATTTCCCCTAAAGATTTCAACTATATCATTAATATTGAAACAATTACTATATAAATACACCCAATCACAATAAGGAGTCAGAGTAACTTCTCAATTTTTAAAATTCCACACTAATAGAATTGCTGATATTAGTCTAGAGTGGGGATAGAGAAGAAGGAATGTGGATGAAAGGAATTTGATTCACTCTCTGCCAAGTTCTTTAGTGAACAAAGGGGATTGAACAAGACATCAGGAGTAGAGAAGAGAAATGAGGGGGAAAAAAAACTAAATATAGTTAAATTTGAATGGAGAACAGTTATTTAATAATTATTATGGGATTTCAATTAAGGGGTCGGGATACCTATTTCTAGACCATTAATAGTTCAGAAGAAAACAAAGCAAAAAACTATCAAGAGAGTGTGACTTTCGAAGAAGAGCTAGGTTTCACATAAAGAAATGTAGTTATATATCATATGTGATGCTTGGTTGAATTTATTTTTAAAATTTAGATGCAATCATTTCTTGGTCATGTATAAATTCTGATTCTTGAACAGGGTCATATTTCAATCTGCGTGGGATAGTGCCAATCAAGCAATACAAGTCCCATGTAAGGAATTTACACTGCAGAGATTTTGTCAGTATCTGTCCAGCAACAAGATTCTGTGGAAATGGAGAAAATAACCCATCTAAATAAAGATAAAATAGCAACAGTTTCTCTGAAACCCTGTTTTCAAGAAAATATCCCAAATTCTTAGTTCTTATTGTAACTTCCCTATAGGAAGGGAATAGGCTTAGAAAATGATGGGCCCAGAGTGATACTACAACAAGTAGGGCATTCGCCTTACATGCAGCCAACCTGGGTCTGATAACTGGGATTCAGTGCTCAAGTGCCACCAGATGTGATTCCTGAGTGCAGAGCCAAGAGTAGCCATTTAACATCTGTAGGTGTGACCTCAAATCAAATAATAATAATAATAATAATAATAATAATAATAATAATAATAGTAGTAGCACTGTAGCCTGTCATCCTGTTGTTCATTGATTTGCTCGAATGGGCACCAGTAACGTCTCCATTGTGAGATTTGCTTTTACTGCTTTTGGCATATTGAATATGCCACAGGTAGCTTTCCAGGTTCTGCTGGGCAGGTGGGATATGCTCGGTAGCTTGCTGGGCTCTCTGAGAGGGATGGAGGAATCAAACCTGGGTCGTCACATACAAGGCAAATTCCCTACCTACTGTGCTATCACCCCAGTCCAGATATATATATACATACATATATATGTATATATACACACATATATGTATATATACATACACATATATACATATATATACACACACAATAATAGTAATGCAAAAAAAAGCAATTATCCCATCAAATAGTTGTATTCCTTACTGTAATATGAAATTATACAATAACGATTTGTGGTATTATCAGTAAGTTAGAAACCTTCAAGGATTATTTTTTAGGCATGAACAGGTTATGAGCTGATTTGGGATTACTTTCATTATTGAACATAATTTCATTAACACTAAATCGTTCTGTACACTGAGGAATTCTGTTGGAGGAATACTTCTATTAGCTTGAAAATAAATTATATCTTCTATGAGTATCTTGTCTACCAATCTGTTATGTCTGAAATTTTAAATAGTCTATCACTCTCTTTTATAACCATGACATATAATGTGGTGTCTGGTATATGTTAAGCCAACATTTAGCATTTTATTAAAGAAAAAACTGAACAGTGCTATGGCCTGAATGTTGATGAGCCTCCAAAATTATATGTTGAAACCTCATTCATAACATGGGTGGTGTTTGGGGGTAGAATCTTGAAAAAGTAATATGCTTCTGAGGAAAGAAACATTATTGATTTGATTAACATCTTAGAAAAGAGATCTCCATGGGATTCCTAACTATCAAGATATGTTAGTGTCTTATTCTGGGGTTTTCTTGCCTCCAAAAAACATAAAAAATAAGTTTCTTCTATTTATATATTTACCAGTTTATGGTATTGTATTACTTATTATTATTTATTATTTTATTACAGACTAAGAGGAAAAGTTATTCAAATAACGATATTACGGGAAAAAAGCATTTTTCCAATATACGAGATTATAATGCTTTAGTGCTTAATTTTTTCATTTCTGTGGGGATGGCTTTACTACGTGGCAGATTATTTCATAGGTGTACATACAGTTTGTGTGGCAGCAAGAATTGTCTGATGAATACATGTATTTGAACTTGATGGTAGGACTTTTTGGCCCTTTTGTGAAAAGAGTGATGTGGACTTCTAAAATCTCTTGTCCCTTTTAATAGTGTGGTCCAGGCAGCATTCTCAAAAGTAAGTTTAAAAGCATTCTTCCCCCTGAATGTCAGATTTAAAACAGATTTGAAGAACTGACATTAAGCAGTATTTATTCAGAACAGAACACTTAGGAATGCTGTTCAACATATTCATAATGTGAAATATTTTGATAAGTTGAATTGTAAACACCAAAAATGTGATAAAAATAATGTCGAGTTCTTTTATCTCTATTACATGTTTCCAGGAGAAAGGTATTTTTAAGGAGCATTTTCAATTCAAAATATGTTTTTTCCCTCAACTCCAAAGAGGCTGCAGACAGCACATTGTGCAATTTGAAATCAATGTATAGGCCAAATTACTCCTAGTTTGCTATTGTTAAGGATCTCCATAGTTTCTTAATAAGATGGAAGCAAATGGAAGAGTTATGGTAGTCAGGAGACTGGAGCGATAGCACAGCATTTGCCTTGCATGCTGTTGACCCAGGCTCGATTCCTCCACCCCCTCCGAGAACCCGGCAAGCTACCGAGAGTATTTCACCCGCATGGCAGAGACTGGCAAGCTACCCGTGGTGTATTGGATATGCCAAAAACAATAATAACAAATCTTACAATTGAGACATTACTGGTGCCCAATGAGACGGCAGTGCTACAGTGCTACAAGGTAGTCATGAAATTGGACATGGGCAAATAAGTCACTAAAACAAAAAGGCTCAGAAAACAAATTCTAGATAATCCACTCCATGAAGTTCAAACCACCAAACAGTAGTGTGAGGGGCAAAATTGTGCTAATAGATCAAGGACTTAAAGATCTAGGATAGGGAGAGTCAATCTTAAGAGAGTGAAAATGGTGGTAAGGAGGGGAAAAGGAAGAACTGATGAAGAACACAGAGAATCAAGGCCAACTGGCCACACTAAAATAAAAACTCAATCAGATAAGAATTATGAGTCATGCCCTTGTAATGCTCAATTCTGAACAAGAATAAAATGAACTTTAGAGAGAAAAAAACATTCTTAGCTTTATAAAGTTATGGTATAGTTTGGAGGTAAGAGAACTGAGTCAAAATGACTCATGTAAAAGTATTAGGGGACAATCAAACCCTAATCAGTGAGATAATGAAAACAACATAATAAACTCAAAGGAGTCAAAGTGTGTGTGAACTAAATATTAATATCTAGAGGGAATAGGACCTTGATCCCTAATTATATTAGGAATGCTAGCAAAGAAAAGCATCTGGTCAAGAAAAATAATATTTTGTTAAATCATGTTTTTGCAATTTTATCTCTAGGCATCAATTTATTTCCCCTGAAATACTCAGATACGAGAGTGAAACTGGTTATAATATAATTAGAAGATTGTAATTTTGACTTCTGATTTTGATGAAATTATGTTTAGGATATTTTCTTTTGTTGTTCATTTGTTATTTGGTCTTTGGACCCCACTAGGCAGTGCTCAGGGCCTGCTCTTGACCCTGAGCTAGATATTCCCCTGGCAATGCTGAGAGCACCATAGGTGGTGCCAGGTATCGAACCTGGGTCAGCTACATACAAGACTGTTGCCTTGCCCACTGAACTACCTCTACTGCCTCATTTAGAATTTGTTTTATTTTTTAAATAACAAACAAAAATAAATATTAGAAGACATTCCTGTCTACTTCCCTTCTACTTGGGCTATCAGATAGGTACAATCCTAAATGATGATCAAGTACTACTATTTAGATAAATGACAACTTGCTAGTGATGTATTAAGTACCAATTGTATACTCTTGTCTTAAAACATAAGATTATCTGCTGGTTATATCTTTTCTTTGCTGTAAATAGCTTAATATGTTTCTATTCCTGAATTTGATTCATTCTATGTGTCCAAAAGTTCACAATAAAATCAAATAAATCAATCTCATAAGACAGTGATTTTGAGGGATGGAAAGCTTATGTCAAATTTGCAGTTATATCCAATAGGGCATTTTAAAATTCAAATTAGAATACTCTTAATTGTATCAGTTATGAGCATTCAATTTTCAACAAATTTTGATCTAGTTCCATGTGAAACTGGTGATAGATAAGTATACTAACTGTTTCCTTATGCTCATTCTACTTGGTAATGTACAATTATAATAAAGCTTTGGTATTTCAAAAAAATTTTAGTGACTTCTAAAATTGCTTGTGAAAAGCTTGATTGTGAGAAAACTGTTGTTTGTACTTTAAGATAACTTTGTAATGTGATTTTTGTCTTTTAATCATAAGCAGATGAAAACATATTTAGAAATTGTAACATAAACTCCCCATGCTCACAATAATTATTTTTATACTTTTAAAATCACTTAAACTCATTTTGCTTATATAATAAGTTGTATGTTCTTATAATATTCAGTCAGACATTCTTGGAAATATCAGAAAAACATCTCTTATTATTACGCGTATTTTGAAACAAAACACATTAAAATAAAATACAGATAAGCGTGCTCATAAAGAATTCCCTGAAAGATTCTTGATAAATCTTGACTGATGTTAGTATTTTATAATAAAAAATTGGTATTTCATGCTAATCACTGAATAGAATGCCTCTCCATAAAGATCTGAAGGAAGCTATAACTATAAAAAATAGCAAGAAGGTCTTTGTGATAGGAAAATGCAGAGAACTTTCTATTCTAATAGGTCAAGCTAGTTAAGAGAGTCAAAACAAAGAAAGTTTCTTGTTCATGGTTCCACTAACAGTTTTACGTAGGCTGAAAAATGGACGCGAATCCTATGACTGTGTAGTGCACTTTGTTTCTCTTGCCCTCCCTGCCCTGTTCCCGCTGAAAACAAACATGGCTTGAGAAAATGTCTGAAAACAGTGATCTTATTGTGATGGTCTTAGTAGAGTTAGATGATTGAGAAGCACAACATGTTCCACAGATGTGGAAACCGTGTAATTCTGAGCTTCCTCCAGGAAAAAATGAGGTTTGATAGGCTGGAACTAAAGCTTTTCTCAAGGTGTAAAATAACCATGAATTTCCTATTACTATGGACAACTATTTCAGATATTCACAGCCAATTTAAGCATCCCGACTAACAGCTGTTCATTATGTTGCTGTCTTCAAGAGTGTATATCTTCTGATAAGAGTGAGGGATACAATCGTTAGTATTTTTTAAAACGAAGATACCATGATGTTATTTTTACTTAACATCCGACCACAGATTTAAAAGATTGCTTTTCATTTGAAAATAAATAAATCTTTTATAAAAAGGACATGTAGAGATACTGTATTTTATTTTATGGAATTTTATTTTTGTCTCAAGCTGGCATTTTATATTTTGGAAATTTATAGAGATGTAACACCAAAGCTTGAGAAGTGAGTTTTTA
This sequence comes from Sorex araneus, assembly GCF_027595985.1. Taxonomy (NCBI): domain Eukaryota; kingdom Metazoa; phylum Chordata; class Mammalia; order Eulipotyphla; family Soricidae; genus Sorex; species Sorex araneus. The sequence goes on along the minus strand of NC_073303.1, from coordinate 169,224,251 downwards.
AGAAGTTAATATGAAGACAAAAATTTTGACCATCTAGACAATAATGCATAAAAAGATGCAATCCACATAAGGTAGGGAACTTGCCTGTAGCATTTTAGTCCAAATGAAATTTGAATTCAATGAAAGTGGAAAGCACATTTATACCCTATTAGAAAGTCTGTTTCTTTATTACTGCATAGCATTTGAATACATACATAAAAGATTTTATGCCTAGGATCCAGAAGACATTTTTGTAATAAGCACAATAAATTCCTGTTTAATTTAAAATGTGTGAAATTTGCTTTAATTTATGAAACACCATGCCATAGATAGCAAAGTCTAGTGTATTATAAACATGAATATATCATCATTTATATTGCATCAAAATTTTGCATATTAAGTCTAATGTGTTACAAATGTCTAATATATTGAAGTCTATACATAATGCTCTCCAAATATCAATAGAACAAGAATAAGAAGGAATAGGTGGTAATCATGTGATGGAGGTTGGAATCATGGAATTTTGGAGCCAATTATAATTCTAATGTAAATTTCTGGAAATATAAATCATGCAATACTGAAAATATGCTTTCCCTTAAACACATTAATCTTTTAAAGTAAAAAATGAATTGCCATGGTTCCAGGGGACAATTTGTACCCGTGGCTACTATACATTGGTAAAGTACTTGTAGACTTAAATAGATGACTACATTTACTTGTGTACCCTACAAACCGTTTAATAATCAGCACTTCAATTAATCATCCTTTACATCCAATTGAGGGAAATAAAATTGAGGAACTCTATGTACCTTCAATAGTCTTTATTTGTAATTCTTTAAACTGGGCTGCTTTGGAAACTAAAATTGACAACGTTCAAAGTGTTGCATTTCTTGAATGATCATATGATCAAGGAATATTATCATTTAAAATGTACATAATTATAAATTATATTATGAAATAAAATCTAAACCCATGTCTAGATTCAACATTCATAGATTTCTAATTTGCTTTCAAAGTTATGCTGTTTTTTTTTGTTTCTTAGGGAAAAAATGTTTAGTGAACGAAAGACTGCCTTTGAAATGTTTCAGAATTATGGTAGAAAAAGAATTAAAAAAATATTTTGACACTTCCATTAAAAGTAATTTATGTGATTAGTGAAATGCAGCGTTTCTAAGAAAATGTTTGCATATATAAGTCTACTTAAAACTTACTTTTACTTCATAAAAGGTAGTTTATTATTTCTTCTATAGATATTTGGCTTTGAGGTATTGAATTGCAAATCACTTCAAGCATAACATAAAAACACATGGTTTTCTCATGACTAAAATATCAGAGGCATAAAATTTAAAATTACATTAAAAGTTTATGTTTTGAATGGTCCTCTTTAAAAGTATTAAATTCGTAAATAATACACAACACAAACTTTAAAGAATTTTAGGAGCCAAAGCAATAGCTAAAAAACTAGACCTACCTACGTGTATAGCATACAATGGTCATAAAGTCAGTCTACAGCATCTAGAAGAGCCCCTAAGCACTGTTCAGTATGGCTCACAAACTGCACTGAAATTTGAGAACTATTTTTTTTTAAGTTTTAAGTTTTTTAATTTTAAAAAATTGAATCCCAGTGTGATACACAGTGAAAATTTGTTCACAATTGGGATTCAGTCATATAATTTTCCAACACCCATTTCTTCATCAGTGTACATTTTCCACTACCAATGTTTCCATGTTCTCTCCCACACCCATGCCCAGCCTCTATGCTCTATGGCAGGCACTCTTTCTCTCTCTCTCTCTCTCTCTCTCTCTATCTATCTATCTATCTATCTCTCTCTCTGTCTCTCTCTCTCTATCTATCTATCTATCTATCTATCTATCTATCTATCTATCTATCTCTGCCTCTCTCTTTCTTTCCTTTTGGACATTATGGTTTGCAATACAGATACTGAAAGGTTACCATGTGTATCTCTTTACCTACTTTCAACTCTCAATTCTTGTCCAGAGTAATCATTTCTAACATTTATTGTCATGTTGGTTTCTTCTCTATCCTAACTGTCCTTGTTGCTCACACACTTGTGGCAAGCTTCCAACCATAGACCAGTCTTCCTGGCTTCTGTTTTTCCAGCTGTTGGATAATGGTCTCATACTGTCATTTTGTCACTGTTACCCTGTTGCTCATCGATTTGCTTGAGGGGGCACCAGTAACATCTCCATTGTGAGACTTATTGTTACTGTTTTTAGCATATTGATACGTCACAGGAGCATACCAGGCTCTGCCGTGGTGTGGGCTGGATACTCTCAGTAGCTTGCCGGGCTCTCCAAGAGGGACAGAGGAATCAAATCCGGGTTGGCCACGTGCAAGGCAAACACCCTACCTGCTGTGATATCGCTCCAGCCTGTTTTATTTATTTTATTTAAAATAGTCTTAGGCTATTTGTTTTTTTAATGACCCACAAATGAGTGCATCATTCTATATCTGTTCCTCTCTTTCTGAATCATTCACTCAGAATGATACTCTCCATGTTCATCTATTTAGAAGCAAATTTCATTACTTCTTTTCTTCTAACAGCTAACAGCTTTGTAGTATTTCATTGTGTACATGTATCATTGTTGGTTTTTTTTTTTGTTTTTTTTTTACCAATTGTCTATTCTCAGGCACTAGGCTTGTTTCCAGATTCTGGCAATGAATTTTACTGCAATGCTGAATTTTGGCAGACTCTCTTGCCCGCATGCCTGGTGTCTTCCCCGGGGGCCCCTCTGAGGGGATGGGCTCCAGCTTTCCTCCCCACCCTGAGCAGAGCTCCCGGTGGCCGAAGACCCCCGGAGCCTAGCCACAGCCATGCTCGAGGCTCCTCTTCACATATTCGGACAGGTCTCACGCATGAAGGTACCGGCAGAGGAACCCAGGTGTATGTAATCCCATCAACAGCCAACATCCAGAGACTTAAAAGCAAGTTCCCAGAAGATATCTTATAGCCTACTTCTCCCTCTGGGAGAAACTGGTAAGCTTCTGAGAGTTTCCTGCCCACATGGGACAGCCTTGCAAGCTTCCCATGGTGTATTCATATGCAAAATCCAGTAACAAGCTGGATCTCATTTCCCTGACTCTGAAGGAGCCTCCAGTGCGACATCATCGTGAGGGCGAGTCGAGATAGACTTCTAAGATCTCAGGGAAAGGAGAAATAGAGAGGTTACTGAGCCCGATTGAGAAATCGATGATTAACAGGATTTCGTGATCGTGATCGCTGAATTCTGACAGTGAATTTTGCTGCAATGCACATAGAAGTGCAGATAGTAATTCTGCTCTGTGTATTTGGGCCCCCAGTTTGTATTCCCAGAAGTGGTATTTTAGGTCATATGGAATTTTAATTTCAAGTTTTTTGCGGAATTCTAGTATTGTTTTTCAAAATGACTGGACAAGTTGGTATTTCCACCAACAATGAAGGAGAGTCCCTTTCTCTTCACATCCACACCAGCACTGGTTGTTCTTATCTGTACCAGTCTCTGTCATGTGAGATTATTTCATTGTTTTTTTGACTTGATCTCCCTGATGATTAGTGTAGTAGAGCATTTTTTCATACATCTTTGGCAATTTGTATTTCTTCTTTTTTAAAAAAAATTTATTTATCACCATGTGGAAAGTTACAAAGTTCTCAGGTTTACATCTCAGTTATACAATATTCAAACACCATCCCTTCACCAGTGCCTATATTCCACCACCAAAATCCCCAGTATGCCCCCCACCCCTTTCCCCAACTGCATATCTGATGAATTTCACTTCATTTTCTCTTTACCTTGATTATGTTTCATATTTCAACACAAAACTCACTATTGTTGGAGTTTCCCCCAAAGAAAGACAGCCCTACTAAGGAAGCATTTGATAATTAGTTTTCCATTAAAAGATTGTAGGTTTTCAGTTTTTAGAAAAGGTCTCGCGGTTCGGATGTGTCCCAGTCCCTCATCCCAGAGCCATGTCAGTTGCTGCTCAGTGTCGCCAGGGCTCCATCTGGAGAAGGTATGGTGGCTGCACCTCCCTCATCTGGATCCCCGGTATTACTGGCCCGGTTTTGGGTCCAGAGCATTCTCCAGCCTCGTTGTTCACCAGAACGCCTAGCTTCTTCTCTGTTGAATGTGGCAAGATGGCCTGTATTTCTTCTTTAAGGAAGTTTCTGTTTATTTCTTCTCCCATTTTTTGATGGAGTTGGATTTTTGTTTTTTGACGTTCTACCAGTGCCTTTATAACTTTGATACTAACCCCTATCAGCAATACTTGGGAAGGAAGAAGATGGAAGATATTACCTTCCCTAACTTCAAACTGTATTACAAAACAGTAAAAACAGTAGTAATTAACACAGAATGTTATTGCAATTAAGAAAGACCCACAGTATCCTGACACAGACCCTCACATATATCATCATTTAATATTTAAGAAAGCAGCAAGAAAGATGATTTGGGGCAAGGAAAGCCCTTCAACAACTTGCACTGTATCACTGTCATACCGTTGTTCATTGATTTGCTCGAGTGGGCACCAGTAACGTCTCCATTGTGAGACTTATTGTTCCTGTTTTTAGCATATTTAATACATCATGGGAGCATGCCAGGCTCTGCTGTGGTGCAGGCTAGATACTCTCAGTAGCTTGCTGGGCTCTCCATGAGGGATGGAGGAACCAAACCTGGATTGGCTTCGTGGAAGGCAAATGCCTTGCCTGCTATGCACTTCAACAAGTGGTGCTCAGAAAACTGGGCAGCTACATGTAAAAAAAAAAAAGAAAAGAAAAGAAAAAAGAAAAAAATGAAGAACTCCATCTAACTCCAGGCACAAAAGTCAGATCATAATAGACTAAAGACCTCAACATCAGACATGAATAAATAAGGTGTATGGAAGAAAATGTAGCCAAAACCCTCCACAACACTGAAGTTAAAGGCATCTTCAAAGATGAAATACTCCTACCCAAGCAAGTGGAAGGAAAAATATAAACAAATGGGACTGCATAAAACTAAGACACTTCTGCACCTTAAAAATAAAACAGTGACCAAAATACAAAGACAGGTCACAGAATGAGAAAAAGTATCACTCTCATCCTGTTGCTCATTGATTTACTCAAGCGGGCACCTGTAACATATCCATTGTTACTGTTTTTGGTTTAGCGAATACACCAGGGGTAGCTTACCAGGATCTGCTGTGTGGGCGGGATACTCTTGGTAGCTTGCTGGGATCTCCAAGAGGAGAGGAGGAATTGAACCCGGGTCCACTGCGTGCAAGACAAATGCCCTACCTGCTGCGCTATTTTATTTATTTTTAATATGAAAACTGTTATTTACATAGTTATTGAGTTTCAAGCATAAAATGTTGCACTCCAGTCTCCCCACTAACGCCTACCTCCCAGTCTGCCTCCTTGATATGCACATTTTCGAGTTTCGTTGTAGTTTGAATTGTATGCTTACAGTATTATTGCTAGGCTTACTACATAGTTTCAATTCAATATGCAGATATGTCACACCTCTACACCTCCAACGTTGCTCAAGTCTTCTGATCCCTACACATATTGTCTCCTGCCCATTTCTTCTTACTCCCCAAAACAGTTTCTTTACTTCCATGTTATTTTGTTTTCTGTGATCTAGGGTAAAGGACAATTCAGGTATCTCCTCTTGGTACTACGCATTCCCTCCTCCCATTATTAAAAAAGTTGTATTTTAAAGCCCTATTTTAAGAAGACTGCTGTCCTCTGCCATATACTTTATCCTGAGAGCTTATTATAATTAACCTTATGATTTCACTTGAAAATGGAAAATTAAAGTTTTAAACTTTCACAAGACATTATTCTAAACAAAAAGGGATGTTTTTGTTAAGTGAAGTAAGACAGAAGAAGGACAAACACGGGATAATATTACTTGTGTGTGGTATTTAGAGTAAGTGGATGAGGAAATACAATGGCTTAAAGTGGGGGGGGGTCCCTAGGTTACCTCTGGCCCGAGAGTTAGGAAGAAGGAATGAAATAAAGTGAAGGCAAAGGGGAGAACAGATAGATGAGAAGCAACGGGGACAGGGGATAGGGGGATCCAGAGACATTGGTGGTGTTAAGGAATGATAGAGCTAAGTATCCAAACCAAAGGGTCAACAACACTGAAATTGCCAGGTCCAAACTTAAATAACCAGATTTACCGAGTGTCTGTCAAGATGGCAGGCTGTAGTGGGGGTCGAGGTAGGAGAGGGAACCTGGTAACACTGGTGAAGGGAAGTTGACACCGGTGGCAGGATTGGTGATGGAACATTGTATGCCGAAAAAGCAGCTATGAATAACTTTGTAATTTATGGTGCAGTAATAAAATTGGAAAACAAAACAAAACAAAAAAGGGATGTTTCCTACTTTTAATAACTCTCTCCCTGTGACTTCTACGATTCTTCTAAGTTCCCTGTTTCCTAAATAGTCCGTGCCTCTTTTGTTGCCTGATTTCTTGAGATCAAAAGAATTGACAAAATATGATAAACACATGACATCTCCGTAGAGTTCAGCCATCCCAGGTGTGAAAAATCTTTATGGTTATTTAAATTCCCAAGCACAATCACTCTGGCAAGACATAAACAATGAAAATTAGGTGAAACAACTTTTTTGAGGTTGTTATACTGATTTGTCAGTTAGGGCCTATCCAAAGTACCTAAGTATTTTGTGCTTAGCTGTGTAACATAAAGTTACGTTTTATCAAAGTTATGAATTGTACAATGATGGATCTCATTCCCCTCACCCTGAAAGAGCCTCCAATGAGGTGCCATTGGAAAGGAAGTATAAAGAGAGGTTTCTAAAATCTCAGGGCTAGGACGAAATGAGACGTTACTGAGACCACTCAAGAAATTCAACGATCAAGGGGATGATGATGATGATGGTGATGATGATGATGATGAATTGTACAGATTTTGAAAAGTTTCAATAACTTGCTGACTTATTTTTGCTCCCACATTCTTTCTCTTACCATTCAACACACCTCAAATAAACTTTGTTATTGTCAATGTCATTATATCATTTTTTGCTTTATACTATTCAATTTTATGTTCACATTACGTACTTATATGAAAACCTAATTTGTCTTCTTCCTTTGAATTATTTTACTCTGCATAAATGCCCTTGCATTCCTCCCATCTGTTACAAATGGCAAAATTTCACCTTCATATAATAGAATGATATTCCTGTATATAAATTTACCACATTTTCTTTACTTATTGGCCTGCACCTCAATTGTTTCCACATTTTAACTATTTTAAATACTGCTGTAATAAATATTGTGAAAGATATCTTCTTCTGTGAATGTTTATGATACCTGGATTATATAGCAGCTCTATTTATAACTTATTGAGAAAGCACCGCCATTTTTTTCAAATTGATTTCATCAATTTATATTCAAAGTTAAATTTCAAATTTTAAAAATCACTCCAATGCTCCAATGCAAAGGAAGACAATATTTCCTTTTTTTTTCTTGCTTATTGGGCTACACTGGTAGACTTTGACTTATTCCTGTCTGTGCACTCACATTATCATTTCTGATGAGCTCTGTGGAACATACAGGGTGCCAGGGATCCGGGATCTCTCTGACCTTCTATAAAATTATGCTAAAATACAAACTAAGGGAGATAGTTTGGACAATGGAGAAAACTAAAATCCAAACAACATTAAGAGTTACAAAAAGCATGATTATTTAAAAGACTTAGCTAGGAAGTGAATTGACCAATGACAGGTCATTGATCAGTGTAAGATAAAATATAATATGCTGGTACAAACCTAGATTTTAATTAGACAAAAAATAGGATTCAAAACTTAAATTCTAAACTCTTCATTGTTTCAATCCTCTCAAGTAATCAGTTTTAGAATTCTCATGATAATAGAGATAAGTGATGTATCCTTTGTAGGACTACTCTTGTTAAGGAATTTAAGGATTATGCAAAGGGACAATGTCTAATGAATTTTGTTAAACGTTTACATGTGCTGTACAAACTAAATTATTTTTTCCAAAAATTATATTAAAGTTTACACTTCTGGTACCTTTACGTGATACACTTGGAGATAGGGCTTTTAAAGTAGTGGTTAAGTTAAAATGAAGTCATATGAGTAGACTCTAATACAATATGATTGTTGTCACTTAGAAAGAAGAACTCCAGACTCTTAAAATAGAAGTTCAATGTGCCAGTGTGCAGAGAAAAGACCATAAAAGGACACAGCAAGATGGTAGTCATCAGCAAGTCAAGGAGAGTGGCCTCAGAAGAACTCAAATCTGCCGACATGTCAGCCATGAATTTGCAGACCGCTGAATTGTGAGAGAAGAAATTCCTGTTGTCTGTTCTATTTTGTTATGACACCTCTGAAAAACAAAAACAATATATAAATATATACATGCAGAAATAATAAATCATCCCAGTGTAGTAACTTATATATTTCTGCATTTTTGTCATAAATTTTAGGAACTTGCCTCAGAAAATGTTTCCCAAACTCTAGGTGTATCATTTTATTTAATTCTAAAAAAAGACTTAAATAAACACTAAAGTCTAGTAAGACTAAAGTCCAGTGAGTAGAAACTGAGATACAGGATTCAGTGACCTAAGGTCAGTCATCCTCAATCTAAGTCTAATCTCATCACAACTATGCTCTTAAAAAAAAACACAAAAAACCTTGCAATATTAAGACAGATATATATAAAAAAAATCTTTCACTGTTTTCTCCAGCTCAAAATGTAGCACATCACTTATAGATGTTACTAAAACAAATGACACTTGTGATCCCTCCACCATAATTGCTTTCTTAGTCAAATATTGATACATTGCATTCTGCTTCAATATATATTTGTACCCTGCAAAAACCATTTGTATATCCATTTATTTTACAACCACTCTGTTTCAGACAACAGAATATAGAAGTCAGATGTATTTATTCTGAAAGGGAGAGATCTGCTGATAAAAAAAGATCACGAGTCAGGATTGGGAATGCTAATTTTGATACACATATTAAACAATTAATTGGAAAAGTTGGGCGGAAAGTTGGATATAATTATAAAAGCATATAATTCAGAAGATAAATATAGATAAAATATGCAATATTATGTACACAATAGCCTTCATCCCCACCTCCCTGTTCTTTCAGGTTATAGCATTGGGTTGTTTGACCTGGTTGGTGGAGAATTGTTGAAAGCGATTTCTAGAACTCCTGAGCATTGCTTGGCTGTACCTCTGAAATTTTCAAAAGTATAGAATGCACCAATATTGGAACTGACAAGGTAGCACAGTGGGTAGGGCCCTTGTTTTGCATGCTACAGACGCAGATCAAACCACAGCTTCCTGAGCACTTCTGGGAGTAATTCCTGAGTGTAGAGCCAGGGGTAACTCCTAGGAATGATTGGTGTGACCCTTCCCCACAAAAAAAGAGAAAAATATATCAGCTTAAGAATGTTAGATGGGATGTTGTGGGTACAGTGATAGTATAACTGGCAGAATGGTTACCTTGCAAGTTGGTGACCCAGTTTGATCCCTGGCACTCATATATGGTCCCCTGAACCCTGAGCACAGAACCATAAGTAAGTCCTGAACACCACCATGTGTTACTCAGAAATATAAGGAGGAGTGAAGGGACTTGGTCCTTGAAGTATTTAATATTAAACAAATCTGTAGAAAAGAACCAGCAAGTATGACAGAAAATGAACAAGGTGTGAAGGAGGAAAAAAACTATGAGAATGAGATATGTAGAAGCCAAAAATGTTGATGTAGTAAGAGAATTTCTGCTCAGTTAAATAGTTCTGACAGAGGAGACAAAAAGTAGGAAGAGGATGTTGTATTTTACCTGAAGACATCGAACCTCTTGAAGGGAGTAGTTTCCATGGAGTGAAAGGAAAGAAAACCCTGGTTGGAATGGACTTAAGGGAGACTTAGAGAAGGAGAAAAGCTGAACTGTGAAAGGCCCAATGACACCATTTTCTAAATCTTTGTGGAAATAAAGTTCTGCTGAAATATTAGCACTTCAGGAAGAAATGAAAAATATATTTTAAAAATTCTTTTATTCTAAAATGAGAGAAATAGTGGCTGAAGATCAAACACTGGGTTAAAGTTTTTGCATTGTGTTCAGCTGACTCCAGTTCAACCCGACATTACGTCCTCCCCCGTCTCTGCTGAGAACACCCCACTACACTATCAGTGAAGAGACTCAGCTAGCCCTGGGACACCACTGGGCCTGGCCAATACCTAAATTGAGTTAATACATAGCACTGTCTATAACACTATCGTCTCGTTGTTCATTGATTTGCTCAAGTGGGCACCAGTAATATCTCCATTGTGAGACTTGTTGTTATTGTTTTTGGCATATCGAATACGCCACGGGGAGCTTGCCAGGCTCTGCCATGCAGGCAGGATACTCTCAGTAGCTTGCTGGACTCTCCTAGAGGGATGGAGGAATTAAACCTGAGTTTGCCGTTCAAGTAGTCATGGCTAAGTGGCTAAGGTGATGGACTAGAGTTAGTACATAAAATGAGAAATACAGCATCTGGCTTGCAGGCTAACTTAAATGATTTGACAATGGAGGATGAACAATTCTGTGGTGTGAGAACGGTTCTCCCCATGAGAGGGAATGAGAGACCCTTCTATCACATGCCCAAAGAGCCAGACAGAAACAGGCAGAAGAATCGAGGGTAGAAGAGCAGAAGGGGATCGGCAGGCAGCCCTGAGGAGTTCCAGTCTGAAAGGGTCCATTTTGCAGACTGAGAGACTGACCAGAGACTAGGCTAGTCTTAGAAGGACCAAGCTGGTGTTCTTGAACTTAAGTGAGAATAATTGGGGTAGTAGCTTTTTCCTTTTATATCAGTTCACTAGGTCCAGAAAAGAGTCGTAGGAATTTTGGATTTAGGGGGTATTAATTAGACCGTGGAGTACTCAAGAAAGAAAAAAAATTCTAACGTTTTAATTTAACATTAAGGCATAAACCTCTCTCCTGTGTGATTAAATATTTCTTTAAACATTATTGTAAAGCATGTAAATAAACATATGCACTGTGTGGCAATGTTTCCTTTTTGTTGTAATTGTGTATCTTTCATATATCCTATACAAAATTTTAGTAATTTTTGTACTGGAGAGATTTCCCAGAGCACTTTCCTTGCACACGGCTAGCTGGCTTGGCTCCCCAGCACTACTATGGTCGCTGAGCACTTCCAGGAGTGATCACTGAGCACCAAACCAGGGATAAGCCCAGAAAAGGTAAAATAATAATAATAATAATAATAATAATAATAATAAAATTGCAAACCAAAATTGAAAAACAACCACAATTAAAATTGCAAAAGTATTCCAAAGAACAAACTTTTAAAGTGACATTTTTCTATCAACTTGCTGTCAATAGCTTCCACTCACAAAATTTAGACAATAATAATAATAGGTGGAAATGTATCTACTTAGAATTATGTAAACTTAAGCAATTGGTTTTATCAACTATTTCCAAAGTAGCTTCTACGTGGAGCCATGAGACAGTAGATACTGTAAGGTGATTGCCTTGCATGTGGCTGACCCATGCTCTATCTCCAGGACCCCACCTAGTGTCATGAACCCAGCCACCAGTAAGCCCTGAGGAACAAGCCCTTTGCACTTGGGTGTGACCCCAGAATGAAAACACTCCCACCCACCCAAAAAAGACAAAAAGAACAAAGTTGCTTTTACCATGTGATAGGGACTGTTGAAAGAATATAACATGGCTTAGAGATCAATATTTCTCTGTGGACATACATTTATGTTTCATTGAAACAATTATTTTAAATTCAATTATTTCAGGTATTTTTAGAAAACATTAATTGTAGATTATTTTAATAGGTACTTCTTTTTTATGGTGTGTCTTTGTCTTTATTTTTTCTTTTTCTTTTTTTTTAAATTGAATCACCGTGAGATACAGTTATAGACTTACAAACTTTCATGATCATGTTTCAATCATACAATGGTCAAGCACCCATCCCTCCACCAGTGCCCATTCTCCACCACCAACGTTCCTACCCCACCCCATCCTCTTGGCAGGCACTTTGCCTCTAACTCTCTCTCTCCTTTTTGGGTGTTGTGGTTTCCAGTACAGGTACTAAGAGGCTATCATGTTTGGCTCATAGTCTACTTTCAGCATGCATCTCCCATTGCAATCATTCCCTCCAGCCATTATTTACATAGTGGTCCCTTTTCTATTCCAGCTGCCATTTCCCTCAGCACATGAGGCCAGCTTCCAAGCTGTGGAGAGATCCTCCTGGCCCCTGTCTCTTCCGTCTTGAGGTGTTAGTCTCACAATGGAATACTATGCAGCTGTTAGAAAAGATGAAATCATGATAGGTATTTCTGTCTTAGTTTTGATAAGGTCACTTTCTTAACTCTTTCTAAAACACTTGTTCTTTTTCTATTTTTTCTTCTTTTTTTGTTTGGAGGTCACACCCGGCTATTTTCCGGGTTTACTCCTGCTCTGCTCTTAGGGCTTATTCTTGGTGGGCTCAGGGGACTAAAATGTTACCAGGATCCAACACTGGCTAGGCACATGCAAGGCAAAACCCTACTTACTGTACTAATACTTTGGCCCCAAGAATTCTTCTTCTTTATATGACCTGCTAATGTGTATATTTATTATTTTAACTTTCTGTTTATAATTTCTAGAATTTTAAAATCTTTTTCTTATGCCTCTTAACATAGTTCTGGAAACAATAGACATTTCCAATGATGCTGACTGCTATAAATAAGAAGTTATTTTAATTGTTTTGTTCAGTTACTATCTGAACTAAATAGTACATTAATACAATAATGAATAACTAGGTAGTTTTCTAAATTCCTTACTGATAAACATTTAAATCACAATGTGCATCTGGAAATATAAAAATTTATGTTTCATCATTGTATTCTAAGAACATGACAAATTTTTTTATGGAACAAAAATATTTTCTCTGTGATTTTCATTAATGTTGATGTTTGTTTTTTTGATTTGAAATTTTACTTGTCACTACAAGTTGAACATCAATTAAATGCATTCCAGGTGATATACAAAAAATAATTGTTGTAGTTATTAGCTAATTTTTCTTAGAGACTGTCAGGTAGAATTTCTGAGATTTCAGGTAAATTTTAATGCTACTTCAGCAAATGTACTTCTATAATTGCAGAATATAGTATATGGAAATGGTTTCTTTGGGTTGTAGAACAATTGAAAAGTGAAGAATTTTTTTTAAACATGTTCATATTTTAAGTATATCTCATGTTGTCACTGTGTTTTATATTTGGACCCTAAATATAAATTTTACCTTTACTTTCAGCCTGGAAGTTTTCTTACCTCAAAAATAGGTAATATAACAGTGAGTATATGCTTTCAATTATAATATAAAGGAAAATAAAATACTATATTTTAATTTCCTCAGGAAAAAGAATGTAAACAGAAAAAAATTATAAACTAGTTTATAAATACAGTTTATAAACTCTAGGTTATAAATGTAAATAGATTATAAACTCTAGTTTATAAGTACAAATAGATTATAAACTCTAGTCTATAAATTTGAATGCTCTTTATCTAATAGATTGTTATTTTTGTCTATTTTTGATGACACCATTATGAAAATTTCAGGGTAAACTTTATACTCCTTTCCAAAACAAACAAAACAAAAATCAAGAAAGAAACTTTTGCATATTGAAGAAAGTGTCACACAAATACATACACACAGACTCAGTAATCTAAACCTAATCCATGCAGAGTTTCATAAATTATATCTATGATAGTAGATTATTCGACTAGAATCTTTTGCTTTCTATTACTTTCTATTTATTTGCAATCTACTAAACCTTTCAAAGTTTTGAAATACGGATCTGTAAAATGATATTTTACCCAAGACCTCTGTAGGCATTCAGGAAGATAATGTACCAAAAGGGGTAATATATTCCTGGTAGAAGTAAGTATTTGTGTGTATTATATATTAGTTTTATCATGTCATATTATTAATATCAATAGGATTTGGGTGGGGTGGTTTTTCTGGCCCACACCCAGGTGTCTCAGGCTTTATTCCTGACTCTGTACTCAGGATTCACTCCTGGTTATTCTCAGTGGAGCACACGTGATGTCTGTATTGGTCCAGGGTCAGGCCTATAATCCCTACTTATATGATGTTAAGTGAAAAAGAAGCATACGCTTTAAAGTTTGTTTGTTTTTTTAAGCATAGTTTAAAGCAGCATAGGGTTGATAGCATGAGGAAGTCTAAACAGATTTTATAAGGTTAAGAAAAGACAATTTTAATAGAAGTCTTCAGGAAAGACTGTGTGAAGACTCTGTAAATGATTAACGCTTTTTAATCACTGACACAGATTTACAAAGTTTTATTTGTACTAAAATAAGATAATTGACTGAATATCACTGGTGCACTTTCAAGAATATGAGAATTAGGACATACAATTTTAATTAAAACGAGTTTAAATTCAATGTATATAAGCCTTATGCTTTAGTTCAGGATTATATTCAAGACTTTCAAGTATGTTTGAAAATGAAAGTCAAGTGCAATTATGTTTTAAAGTCACAGGTTAAAACCTATGCGTGAAATGATTTTTAGAAAACATTTCCATTGGTTGCTGCTCAGATAATAACCTTCAGCATGTGGTAGTGAATTAAATGCAAAATAGCATCAGGAGCTCTGCTTCCAAAAATAATTAGGCTTTCTGCAGAGTCATTCAGTAAAATTACATTATTGTGTTCAGCTGAGAGGAGCTGTGTAGAATTGTATTTGTAAAATATAATTGCTGGGACAGCTGGCTTGAAAAAGGAAGAATCTTAATAATATATGTTGCTGAGGTGGTTGCTTCTTTACTCCCCATTATTAAAGTGGTTGATAAGAAGAACAGCCATTGTTGCATGGGGAAGAGAAATTAATTCAAGAAAATAATGATGCAGCTTCTCAAGCAGTTTAACTGAATTTAAAAGAGAAATGTATTGTTAGCTCTACAAGCAACATGCTGGATGATTTGTGTTCTTTGCTTCTACTCCTGACGCTTCAGAATCTTCTATGTGGCCTTTCCCAGTTGGTTTCTTCCTTTATTTTCTTAACTTGCCTCTTGTAATGTAAACATGGGAAAGAGAAATGGTAGAAGAACAAAGGAGAAGCACACAGAATAGCTCCACGCCCTCTGCATACAGCTTTAATGGGGACTTGGTGCCATACTGAGAGTTTATGAATAGATTGATAGCAGCATGTTCATTTAAGCCAAATGGGGAGGCACTCTGTTTTTGCCAGTTTAAAGTCAATTTCACTTGTACTTAAAGGCTTTCTACATTTTCTTTCACCTTTGTCAAAGGGGACAATAAATTTCATCAACATAACCCTTCAACGTCATTGTAAACTTTCATGTGCTAAAATAAATGTTTTGACACCCCCATGAACATGAATTATACAGATATTTACATGAGAGATGAGTGCTAATATTTCACATATAATTTACTGACATGTAAATCAAATACAAAACAAGGGAAGACATCAAAAAAATCATCAATTATTAACTCCAGAATAATACTACATATTTTATAAAATTGTTTGCATGAACTAAAATGTTAGTTCATGTAAATATTTCTATACAAATGCCAATAAATATTTGTGACAATTATCTCTAAAAGTACATGTCTTAACAATTTCTTAAAAATAATAAAATAAAACTTTCTTTTGGTGCCAAACCCTCTGGTATTCAGGGGCTACTCCTACATCATGTTCAGAGGTCACTTCTGATAGCGAGGAGCTAGATATCAAAGCAGTGATTTCTGTACTCACTGACTGTTTCAGACCAATGAGCTGCAGTATACTCAATACACAAAGACTAGTTTGGAAACTGAAAACTTTAGGTAATATTAGAATAATTATCTCTGCAAAAATGGTGGGATGAGTTTTATTCTCCTTTCTACAAACAAAAGTTTTAGTTTCAGTAAGATATCTGAAGTCAAAGTTTTACTTTTTCAACAACATTTTTGAGTCTATTATTTGTCAGTCACTGTTCTACTTAGTGAAGTACACTCAAGAGTGATAGCTAAAAGAGAGGGTGCTCATTCATTATGTAGTAAATTGATGTCAGTAGTGATAGGTATAACGAAGAAAAATAGATAAAAGAGGTCAATGGAGGATGGAGTCTTTTTTTTTTCCTTTTGGGTCATACCTGGTGATGCACAGGGGTTATCCCTGGCTCTGCATTCAGGAATTGCTCCTGGCAGTGCCCAGGGGACCATATGGGATGCTGGGAATCGAACCCTGGTCGGCCCCATGCAAGGCAAACGCCCTACTCACTGTGCTATTGTTCCAGCCCCAAGGATGGAGTCTTTAAGACACTTTTCATTGACTTATAGTTTTACAATATTGTAGAATTTCAGGGGCTTAGCATCACATCTCTACTGCATGCAATTGTAACTAATACCAACCACCACCAACAAATATTCCTTTTCTTATTGTTCCCTCTAGGAACCACCACAGATTTTAGTCTCGGAGTTCAGTTTACTGATTCTTGGTAGTTTTACTGCTTTAGTAATTCATATTCTACATATAGTAGAATCTGATAATTGTCTCTCTGTTTATTACTTAATTCACTTAGTCTTAATAACCTTAAGTTCCAGAAGAAAACACTTTTAACAAAGATGTCCAGATAATGATTCTTTGTGGAGATAACATTTAAGCAAATCTCATTTTCTGGTTTGTTTTGTTGTTGCTGCTGAGAATGCTGTTGAGAGTTTCAGCATTTAATGATTTATTATTTTGAAGACCCCAAAGCTACTAGAAATTCACAGGATATAAATCAAGGAATTCTGTTCTGTTTCTCACAGGAAACCAATCAACTCTCTTAGCTATATATAACTTAGGTTGTCATAAATGCTAATGCATTCATCTTTAGAGAAAATATGATTTAAGTAATGCAGTGGAAGAGATTTTGAACCCATTAAACTTTTTTTTTATTTAGTTAGCTAATGGGTGAAGAATTAAGGCAGTTCCACTGAACTATTCCATAGTTTTAATCAAGGCCATGCTGGTATTCTGCCTGGTTTGGGTCCAGTGTGGTTTCACTCCGACATCTGGAGTGTTTGTGAAGGTGTCTAAAAGGCAGAACTGGCCAGGAACTGCCTAGAAAGATTTCTATAACAATTGCTGCAGCATGGCATTGCACGGGAGTAAGAACTTCTGTGCAGTTTTTTTCTGCAAAAATTGTGATCTACCCAAGAAAGTTTTCCAAGAGATGTTAAGTAGATGTTCAGAATCTCTGAAAGGCCAGACCCAGTAGCTGCCCACAGAAGTGCATTGGCTGTATGTGGTCTAAGCAATCAGATAATACAACAAGATTTAAGGTGACTTGAGAACTTCACTTCACAAAAGTTGAACCAGAGTCTCTGACTATCTTCAATCCATCACGCTATACATTAAAAATATTACAAACTTTTTTCAAAATTACTAACCATAATACAAATTTACCTAGTTTTATATCAGTCATCTATGTTTGGGTTTTTGCTGTTGTTGTTTTGTGGGCTATACCCAAAAGTGATCAGAAATTACTCCTAGTATTGTACTCAGGGATCAGTCCTGGCAAGGCTCAGGGGACCACAAACGGTGCTGGGGTAGAACTGGAGTTGGTACATGCAAGGTAAGTTCCTTACCCGCTATATTATCTCTCTTGTCCAATATTTATATAATTTTTAATAGAACTTGTTGCATATGTGACTAACAGTAGTCATGGTGGAGTAATATTTTAGCCAAACCTAAAGTCAAAAGTCACGTTATCCTAAGGGTTTGGCGTTTCTTCACTGAGTTCAACATTTCTTTAGAATCGCATCAATGATCTTAAAAAGTTTTAAAAACCCTATCAATGAAATGATATAACTATATATTAAAAAGTTATATTAATCTTTGAAATACAGCAAAAACTAATGGACAATCAGTATTTACATTATATAAAAAGTTTCATAGATGACATTATATGTCAAAATTTGTCTTAGTATCATTTAATCAGTATATAAAATAATTAATAGTCACTCTGCTATAAGCACCTTTATTTTGAAAGTATCACTAAAAGGACATACACAATATAGAATATATACAATATTAAAAGCATAATGTCACTGTTTGACTAAGGTTCATTATATTTACCTTAGAATAAATTCAGAAAATATTCTCTGGGTAAGTCTGGGATGTTAATTCAATCATAAGAGTCTCAGATTCTGATACCCTTAGAGTGATTCTGAATGGTTCTATAAAAACACAAGAGAAACTGAAGTAAAGCTGCTTAATGATCGTAGATGATGGAAAAAGCATATCATATGCCTTAAAGAGAGTGAAGACAGGTCCTGAGTCTGAGTCATATGCCTTTATTAAGCCCTTTGGATGGCCTGCTGAGATGGGATTGGTTACTTTAGACTAAAGGACATGGTTTCCAGCAAGCTCCAGAGGATGTTTTATCTAAGGTATGCACAGGAAGATTTCTGGGAGACATGGGGAAACTATTAACCACAAGGGATGTCTGGAAGGTCATATCATAAATTTATCTTTGCTTGTGACTCTCCAGGATATTTTGTAGGCACATTCTTGCCTGAGGGGTTTAGTGTCAATTTGAGGCAACTGTAGTCTTCTTGACCCAACAAAATGGTTGCTAGGGCAGTAACATCACTTGCTTAGCTAAATTCTCGATAAAGATCTTAAATAAAAACACATAAAATTGTACAAAAAGATTGACTCCATCACCATGGAGAAAATATTATTCATTACAAAACCTAGTCACAATTCTCTGAATTATTTGATTCTGGTTTGTGGAGACTGTGAGAGTCATAATTTCCTTGAACTTACCTGATATTTAAAAGGAATTCTTAGTCCTGCATATCCTTGCCAATGCACTTGTATATATTGACCTGTTTACATCATGATATTTTTTATTGAATCACCATGATCAATACATAATAACAGAGTTGATATTTCATTTTTATTTCATCCACTTGAAGTCTGTGAAACCCTAAGTTTGACTCTTAATAGGATATGATTTTTCAAGAGGCTTGCTCAATAATTCTTAAAAATAATAAGAATAAAATAAAAAATAAAATAAAATATAGTTCTAAAAAATGTCTACATGAATTGGAGAGAATGCTAAACTCACAAAGGTCATTCAGAAACTAGCCAAAGCCTCTAATTTGAATTTTTTCCCATTTTCTTGTGTTGGTTTCATAAAATAGAATTGGTCACTCTTCAAAGTGTATCTTTGGAATCTGGTTGTGAAGGAAGTTGAACGCATACTCACAGTCTGTTCTCTAAACCATGTGGACTAATTGGATTCCCTTTTAGAATCGAAAATCTTGGGTTGTTAGCCCAACTAATGAATGACAAGCTTAAGTTTTTCCTTATATGAATGATAAAAATTATATTCCAATATTTTAATTTTTTTTCTTTGTTTTAGGGCCACACTCAGTGTGCTTGTGGCTTAGTCACACCACTATGCTCAGGAATCACTCCTGATGGAATTTGGAGACCATCTGTATTGCAGGGGATCCATCCAGGGATGGCTGTGAGCAATGTGAGTGTCCCCCCAGCTGTACTATCTCTCTCACCCAACAGTCCCATGTGTTAAAGTCTCAGCTAAATGATGCATCAACTGTAGCACAGAATAAACTCTGCCCACTTTGACTCACTTTTATAGGAATGAATATATCTAGGAGTATTTGAAAGCTTACACTTTTTTTTTTTGCTTTTGCTTTGGGTATTGAGCATTAGAGAAGCCACAGAATGTTTGAACACTATTTTTACAGGTAGTACTTGTAGCACTGAAAATACTCATAATACTGAGTTCCTTTATATCTATAAATAGTGTATTTTAGCATCAACTTTCCCTTTTGTAACTGTGTACTCATGAATATTAAAAAATGAACTAATCCTAAGACATCACTATGTTTTCTTTCCATAGTAATGCATTTAATCTTTATCAGACCACTGTAAGGGGGATACATTTTGGAGAAAGTGGAGAGTTGTTCCCAATTAGATATGGGAAATCTCACTTAGAAAATATCAAAATGCCTATAAATAGTAGAATTGAGATTTAAAGTCCAGCTCTTTGCTTATTAACACTTGTATGCTTTATTGATTTTCATCTTCAAATTAAATTTAGGAAGAAAGTATTTGTAAAATTTTAATGTCATCAAGTAAGTCAAGGCAATCAAAAGGTAGCACTGAGTTAAGGTGCTTGCCTTGCATATATCATGCACCCTTTGAGGAAGGCTCCCTGAGCCAGTAGGGAGTAAATCTAAGCTGTGTCAGGTGTGACCTCTAAATCCACACACACGAAAAACAAAGAACCAGGTAAGTTAAAAGAGAAAGAAAACCCAAAATTGCTAGATGTGGAAAAATATAATCGTCATAATTTCATGTCTATAAACTTTATTATAACAGCATTTTAAATCATTTAGGAATATCTAATGTTCATTATTCTCATTTTATCACATTTTGTACCTATTACCAGTTCTAAATTTTGGATGCTTAGAGCAATCATCCAATTTTTTCCAATCACCAAGTAAGGTTATCAGCACAATTTTTCCCAACAACATATGTTTAATTGATATCTCTGTGACATATTTTTGAAAATCTAGAAATATTTCAACTTTATTATTATTTAGTCTGTAGTCTTTTTTGTTATTAGGGATTATTGGTGTCATTACTGTAATTACTTTGGAATCATGACCCCTCCCCCATTATGAGACAGCAAACTTACCATACAAGCATTTGTTTTGACTACCGCAACAATCACCCACTGTCCTATCTCTATTCCTCTCCTGAGAATTCTCCTAATTTCCTGAGATATAGCAATACTGTTAGCAGACAAATTAGTAATTGTACAGAGCCCTGTAAGTATTTATGTAAAAGAATATTGGCATCTCTCACTTGAAATTGTATAAATTATTAAGCTTAAAGGCCAGCATGGGTAGCGTATTTGCCTTGCACAGGGCCAAATGGAGTTTTTTTCTTTTAATTTATTATTTTTTTAATTAATGAATCACCAAGAGGGTACAGTTACAGATTTACATAGTTTCATGCTTGTGGTTCAGTCATACAATGCTTGAGTACCCATCCCTCCACCAGTGCCCATTCTCCACCACCGATGATCCCAGTATCCCTTCCACCCCCCTACTCCATCCCCCTCACCCCACCCTGCCTCTGTGGCGGGGCATTCCCTTTTGTTCTCTCTCTCCTTTGGGGTGTTGTGGTTTGCAATAGCAGTATTGAGTGGCCATCGTGTTCAATCTATAGTCTACTTTCAGCATGAATCTCCCCTCCCGGTTGGGTCCTCCAACCACACTTTACTTGGTGTTCCCGTCTCTATCTGCGCTGCCTTTCCCCCCAGCTTGTGAGGCCAGCTTCCAAGCCATGGAGCAAACCTCCTGATACTTATTTCTACTATTGTTGGGTGATAGTCTCCCATTCTGTTATTTTATATTCCACAGATGAGTGCAGCAATATTTCTATGTCTGTCTCTCTCTTTCTAACTCATTTCACTTAGCAGGATGCTTTCCATGTTGATCCACTTATATGCAAAGTTCATGAATTCATCTTTTCTAACAGCTGCTTAGTATTCCATTGTATAGATGTACCAAAGTTTCTTTAACCAGTCATCTGTTCTCTGCCATTCAGATTTTTTTCCAGATTTTGGCTACTGTAAACAGTGCTGCGATTAACATACAAGTACAGATGTTATTTCAACTATACTTCTTTGCTTTTCTGGGATTTATTTTCAGAAGTGACATTGCTGGGTCAAATGGAAGCTCAATTTCTAATTTTGTGAAAAACCTCCATATTGTTTTCCAAAAGGGCTGAACCAGTCGGCATTCCCACCAGCAGTGTAGGAGGGTCCCTTTCTCTCCACATCCGCGCCAATGCAGGTTGCTTTTGTTCTTTCGGATGTGTGCCAGTCTCTGTGGTCTGAGGTGGTATCTCGTAGTTGTTTTGATCTGCATCTCCCTGATGATTAGTGATGAAGAGCATTTTTTCATGTGCCTTTTTGCCATTTATACTTCTTCCTTGAGAAAGTTTCTGTTCATTTCTTTGCCCCATTTTCTAATGGGGTTGGATGTTTTCTTCTTGTAGAGTTCAACCAGTGCCTTACGTACCCTTGGTATCAATCCCTTATCAGATGGGTATTGGGTGAATATCCTTTCCCATTCTGTAGATTTTCTTTGTATTCTGGTCACTGTATCTTTTGCGGTGCAGTAGCTTCTTAGTTTAATATAGTCCCATTTGTTTATCTGTTTCCACTTGGTTGATCAGTTGCGTGTCATCTTTGAAGATACCTTCAGCTTCAATATCATGGAGGGTTTTGCAGACCTTGTCTTCAATGTATTATGGATTGTGTTCTGATGTTGAGGTTTTTAATCCATTTTGATCTGACTTTTGTGCATGGTGTTAGGCCGAGGTCTAAGCCCATTCTTTTGCATGTCCAGTTATGTCCGCATCATTTATTAAAGAGGCTTTCCTTACTCCACTGCACATTTCTTGCTCCCTTATCAAAGATTAGATGATTGTGTGTAGGGATATTCCACCCTGTTCCATTGGTCTGCAGCTCTGCCTTTGTTCCAGTACCATGCTGTTTTAATTGTTACCTCTTTGTAATAGAGTTTAAGGGCAACCAGAGTTTTATCCCTGGCACTGCATATAGTCTCTGGAGCCCTACCAGGAGTTGTCCCTGAATGAAGAGCCAAGAATAAGCATTAAGTGCTGCTTGGTATTGCACAAAAACAAAACAAACAAACAAACAAAAATACAAAATGACACTTCATGAGAAGGGATTGTATGTCAGAAGCCAAGATAGCTATAAAGTTAGGCCATTTGTGCCTGTTAGCTCACCTGTACAATGCAAAGAATACATTCTCTAAGGAATCTAAAAGTGACTCCCTGGTGAACACCTCCAGTGTAACAAAGAAAAATGGATTTATTGCTGATAAGTAAATGATTCAGTAGTATGGATGGAAGAACAGACCACATAAAACTATCCCTTAAATCAAAACCTAATGTAGATCAGAGCCCCAAGTGCTGCGAATGGGAAACTAGTAGAAAAATGTTTCAAATAGAAGTTTAAAAGTGTGAAGCTTGTAGAAAGTTTAAGTAAAGAACCCACATTAAAATACAAAAATTTTAGTTGAAATAGCAAGTATCCAGAAAATCTAAGTAAGGTCATGAAAAAAGATTGCTACACTAGCATTTTTCATTTTCAGTGTAAACAGTCTTACAATGGAAATGCCAGTTTAGACATTCAGACTCAAATGTGACTGAAAAATTGTTATTGTTCCTAAATGAGAGTCAACCAATGCTTTTATAAGAGAAAATTCAGACACCCTAATCTTCAGTAATCATTAGCAATCATCAGTATCTGGGCAATATCTTCACAGCAACAATACTGTGAATTGCTTTTTTAAAAGGATATGATGGTTAGCATTTTTAACAATAAATGATACTGAATTTTAATTACGGTATGCACATTGTTCTTTTAGTTACAATGCACTATTATAAGACCACAGTAAAAAATGAACATAACTTTAAATTTTGTTATTGAAGGCTGTGATTTTCAATACTGTGTATTATATGTTTTATGTATTTGGCATTCATCATTAGTCCTTCTACTAGTGTTCATTACTTCCTCCATTGTGTCAAAATACTCTCCTATTCACCAACACCCTGCCCTCACAATGGTAAGCTCAGTTTTCTTAGACAAGTTTTCAGGTTCAGTTGACTTTGGCCGTTTTACATTCTCTCAACATGGTTCTTTCTATCCCACATATAAGAAAGGTCACTCTGTATTTGTTCCTCTTCTTGTGACTGACCTTACTCAGCATGATATCACACAGCTCCATCCACATAGAAGCAAATTAAGTGATTTCGTCTTTTGTAGTTAAGAAGTATTTGATTGTGTACATAAACTACAGTTTCCTTATTCATTTGTGTGTTCTTGGGCACTCTGGCTGTTTTCAGATTTGATTATTGTGAATAATGCTGTGATAAACATAGGTGCACAAACGTCTTTTTTCAAGAGTATTTTGGGGCTCTTGGAGTAGATGCCAAGAAGTAGACTTTCAGGTTCAGGTAAAAGATAAGTTCTTAGGTTTTTGAGAAGTGTCCATAATATTTTCCAAAGAGGTTGAGCAGCAGGTAAAAAGGATTTCTTTAACACTACATTCACACCAGCACCTACCCTACTGTCTTATTCTTTAAAATTCATGCCAATTTCATTGTGTGTGTGTGAAGTGAAACCTCATTGTCGTTTTTATTTTCATTTCCCTGATGATAATTCATAGAGAGTATTTTTTCATAATCCTAATGGCCATCTGTCTGGCACATGAGCAATCAAGAACATGTGTGTTTGGGACACATTTTGCTATGCTCAGGGCTTACTCCAGAAAATTTTTGGGAGACTGTTATTAAGTACTAGATATTAAACTACTGAGGTCACCCATTTCCAAGGCAAGTGGCTTACTTGCTGTACTATCTCTCCTTCCCCTCAAGGATAATTTTAAAAATAACTCATAGTAGAAGAAAAATTTATATTAGTAACAGACACAAAAATATATGTTGAATACAATTAGATGATATGTCAAGATAGTTTTTTCAAAATAGCTGTTTCTAATCACTTGTTGAAATCGAGGTTTTCTTGTGGATTTAAAATTTTAATGGACAGTTAAGTGTTTGCTACATTATGAAGATATGCAATAACTGGTCCAATTCACTTGAAAATATAATCTATGTTTTGTTTTACTATAAGTAGAGAAAGTTTGGATTCATTAATGTACAAATTCACAAAATGTCTATTTAAAAAACATAACTGTATTCCCAAGTAAGTCTTCCTTACTTCAGAAGTAAATCCATTTTTATAATGTTTAGCTTTATACTTTAGTCAGTGAACCAATATACATACATATACACAAATATAAGTTATAATCACAATGGAGAACATAAGATTTGTTCCAATGTCTGGCTATAAAAGAGCAAGAATTTTTGAGGCATTATCTTGGCAGCTTTGTGAGAACACTGTAAGTTCCCCCAGGCTAGCACCATATGTTTCTCATCCTAAATCTAGCACAACTTCTTACACATAGTAGGCAGTTAAAAAATATTTTTGTTGACTGGAAAATTGATTGAATGGCTAAATGTACTAACTGTTGCTGCTTAGTATTTAGAGGTTATTAAAAAAAACTTTAGCGTTACTAATATATTCAAAGAAAACAGCAGAAAACACTTTCCTTCATCAGTCTCCATGGCTTTTTGATAGGTATATTAGTTCCCTAGTGTGCCAAAAGCTCTAGTTGCTGTTTTCTATTTAATACTAGCACCATGGGAGTCTACAGTAAAATCTTAAAGAATTTAACTGAGTTTACACAGCTCTTCACTTTATGGAAATGTTTGTTTATATGTTGAATTTTCTATTTTGTAAATAGTACTTTTTTATGCATGACATTTTGCTTTAAAGCAATCTATAAATTCCAATTAATAATTATCTAAGATTTTTTTTGTTTGTTTGATTTTGGAGTCAGACCTGGCATGCTCAGTGCTTACTCCTGGGCTCAAGAGAACATATGGGGTGCCAGCAAAAGAACCTGGACAAGCCATGTACAAGGCAAGTGCGGTACCCATTATATTATCACCACATTCCCAATAGTTATATTATTGCACACAGATTTTATACCAATCCTAATCTGCATGTTATGATTATCAGTTTTATTGAATTTGACTTAGAAATGTGAGCAAGGTTTTTGATTATTGATCTAGTAATTGGACAACATTTAACAGATTCTTATTTTTCCCACTATGCAATAGTTTTTGGTATCACTTGTATCACTTGTCATCCAGTTGATCTTCAATTTGCTCGAGCAGGCGCCAGTAACATCTCCATTTGTCACTGTTGCATGCCAAAGTAGCCCAATGATATCTGCTTGCTAGAAGAACAGGAAGAGCCTCAAATCATTCATTCAAGATTTTGACGAAGAAGTCTGACCATTTCGTTGGTGGGCAGTCACTCAGTCTTTCGATGTCCCATGGAATCCAGTCTGTAACAGCTCTAGTCCAAAGGCCATCTCTGAATCTCATTACATGTCTGACCCATCTGATTTTCAATGCCTTGGCAATCTAGACAGCATCCCTGATTCTTGATCCTCGACGGAGGTCGGAACTCAGGATTCCTTCTCTCACTTGAGTGAAACATGATACTCCTAGCATGGCTCTTTCTATTCCTCTTTGGGATACCCAAATAGCATTTTCATCCTGTTTTCATAGGGCCCAGGTCTCTGAGGCATATGTTAGTGCCGGAAGAATGGTGGAATTGAAAAGATGTGCTGGGAGCCGGAAGTCCTTCGTCCTCTTAACCACTTCTTCTATGCTCTTGAAGGCGTTCCACACTGCTCTCTTCCTCCTAAGCAGTTCTGGCGCCAAGTGGTTCCTCACATTGAGTTCTCAACCCAGGTACACATAGCTGCTGCACTCAGAGATGTTTGTTATGTTGAGAGCAAATCGAATGTCAGGGACTAGTTCCTTTTTCATAAATATCGTTTTGTTGAGATTCAGCTGCAGTCTGACCTTTCCACACTTTCGGTTGAAGTCGGCCAGCATTTATGCTGTTTGGCTAATATTTGGTGTTATGAGAATGATGTCATTAGCTAAACGGAGGTGGTGTACTTGCGGACCATGTATCTTCACTCCTATTCCTTCCCATTTCAGTCATTTCATGACATAAAGAGTTTGGGTGAAATGGTATCACCCTGCCGAACCCCTCTTTACGTCAATGATCACTTCCTTGTAGAATGGTCAGATCCTGGTGGTGAATCCATAATACAGCTCAAAAAGGATCTTGATGTACTGAGTTTGAACGCCCTGTTTGGCTAGGGCTTCAATGACCACTTCAAGTCTCAACAAAATCAAAGACCTTATTTAAATCGATGAACGTTAGACAAAGCGGCTTCTTGAACTCTTGCGAAACTAAAATGAGTTTGGTCAAGGTGTAGATATGGTCAATCATGCTGAATCCTTTTTGGAACCCGGCTTGCTTACATGGTTGTCCTTTGTCCATGTTCTGCCTATTCTATTCAGGATGACTCGAGTGAACAACTTGTAGACTAAGGACAACAGGCAGATTGGGCGATAGTTGCCAATGTCGTGGAGGTCTCCCTTCTTGTACAATAGAATGGTCCTGCTGGTTTTCCACTGGGATGGAACCTTGTATTTGGACAGGTAGCATGTGAAGAGCTGAGCCAGTGTATTGATGAGTACTGGCGGCAGATTCTTCAGGTGTTTGGATCTGACCTTGTCTGGACCGTGTGCTGTATGTGTCTTTACCGACGAAATGTCGGATTTTGGAAGGGAGGACCTTGGGAACGACATATCCATCCTGCAGAATTTGGTATGTGGGTAGGTGGATATGACTATCGAAGAGATCTAAGTAGAAGTCTTGAATAATTCTCTCCATTGCCCTTCTGGAAGATGTGATAGATTCATCAGAATATTGGAGAGCAGTCATCTTGGTCTTGTAGTTGGCAAAGGACGGGCGAGAGTTGAGAATACTTTTCCCAGCTTCTACTGCATCGGCCAACACTGCTGCTCTTCTCTCTTTGAGGTCTTTCTTTATCACTTCTCTGCACTGCATTGCAAGCTTGGACATTAGCTTGTGGTTGCCAGGGGCTTGTGCCAAACCATGTTAGTGAATGAGCTCGAGAGTTTCCGAAGACAGGCATCTTTTTTATGGCTTTCCCATTCTCGGCATTTTTCGCACAGTCATGGAGGTGCTGAACCAGCTGATCGTATTCGTCGTCAATGTTGTCAAGGATGGCATCTTCCCATGTTGCTGCAATAGTGCCAAATAGCTCTCAATTGGTGGTCATTCTGGGAGTTCTCGTCTTAAACTTAAACTTTGCAGTCCTTTCTCCCCTCTCTGTGAAGTAGAATTTTGCACAAAAGATATGGTGGTCTGATCCCATTTGGAATTTTGGGACAACAGCGACATCGGTGAGGCAAAACCTTTGATTGAATAGGATGTGGTCAATTTCGCTGTGGAACTGTCTACCGGGAGATACCCATGTCCAATGTTTAGATTCGGCCTTCTGGAACTTGTTATTTTTATCATTGTAGTATTATACAACATTTGTTTCTTTGAGACATATATACAAATGCATATGCATATATAATTAGTATTTGCATATTGTATCATGTACCATAGAGCTACCATAAATTATATAAGAGCAATATAGTGCATAGAAAGCTTCTTATGTACACATATAAAATAAATTCTTAAGTTACATAATCAGTCTTTGAAAACATTAATTACTTTTATGCTAGAAGCATAAGTACATGACATGAAATGCAAATTTTTAAGTATTTTATTCAATAATATATATTTAATGTTTTAAAATACATTAGCACTTATTTTACTTTCTAAAAAAATAATATAGGAGAACTGCTATTTATTCAGTCATTGATTAAGCTGATTGAATTGGGTGTGAACTCCACATTACGTATTTTTTTAATTACACAGGTGGGGTGGGAGGCTGGGGAGGTGGGGGGTTGGAGGGAGGTATACTGTGATTCTTGGTGGTGAAATATGTGCACTGGTGAAGGTATGGGTGTTCGAGCATTGCATAACTGAGACTTAAGCCTGAAAGCTTTGTAACTTTCCACATGGTGATTCAATAAAAAAATAAATAAATAAATAAAAATTTCCCCATTCGCCGCTGCTGCCGCTCCAGTCTGACCGAGGAGGCCAAAAGAGCTACTTTGGACACCAGCAGCCCACTGAACAACTTGCAGTATGTGAACTGAGTGTTTCCGCCAGGCTGCACCTGCGGGGGCCCGGTATTTCTCTAGGTTTTCCCATCTTGTGAGCACCATAAAAGGGTAAAAGATTGTAGCTATAGAATTTCAGGTAGAATTTTCCCTGGACTTTATACAGAAACCCAAAACCGCGTGTCCGCTGCCGAGGCCGCGTGACCTAATGTCATCTAATCATCAGCAAAATGAAATGGTTCCTTAGTAACAGGTTGGACTTTGGGGGGACCAAAAAAGGGTAAAAGTTTGTAGTGATGTGTAATTTCTGGCTGTACTTCCCCTGGACTTTATACAGAAACCCAAAACCGCGCGGCCGCTGCCGTGGCCGCGCAACCTAATATCATCCAATCATCAGCAATATGAAATTATTCCTTTTCAACGGGTCGGACTTTGGTGGGAAACCCTAACAAGAATAGTAAGTTTTTTGTTGAAATATTGAAGGCAATCTAAATGGTAGCCATCTCTATAGATTGAACTAAGCCATATCCCCACGCCGGCTGAGAAGAAATATCCTTCTTTCTCAGGAAGAATCGTGGCGTGGCATTAACCATAGTATGATGTCCATTAAGTTGACACGGACCTGGTGGCATGGGAATGGGATACAAGGGAATAAAGTATTATGTACATGGAACAGTGGGATGCTGGTGGAATCTCGAGCCGGGGCCGATACCAGCGCACTACTTTTGGTTCCAGAAACTGCTTGCAGACTTTCTACCAGACTATCAACTAAGCCAGAGCCCCACGCTGGCTGATGACGGGAAATAACCATCTTTTTTGTTTTTTTCCCCCTTTGTCAGGCAGCGTGGTGACTACTAAACAGGCGTGAACTCGGTGGCGCAGGACGAGGGGGGAAAAAAATAGAAAAGATATGTAACAAACAGCGGGACTTAATATCTCTACATTCTCAGCGATGGAGAACTATCAAATGCTTCCTTGACAGTAGGACTGTCTTTTTCTTTTTGGGGGGAAACCCCAGCAACAATAGCGAGTTATGTGTTGAAACATAGAATGTAACCAAGATAAAGCATAAACGAAGTGAAACTTATCACTTACAAGGGCGGGGACGGGGGGGGCGGGAGGGGGCGGGAGGTATACTGGGGTGGTTGGTGATGGAATAGGGGCACTGGTGAAGGGAAGGGTGTTTGAATATTGTATAACTGACATAATCCTGAGAACTATGTAACCCTCTACATGGTGATTCAATAAAATTTAAAATAAATAAATAAATAAATAAATAAATAAATAATAAAATCACATATCTTGTCATATTTTTTTAAATGTTTCCGGGTTAGAAATGTTCTGGTTCTCCCCA
This sequence comes from Sorex araneus, assembly GCF_027595985.1. Taxonomy (NCBI): domain Eukaryota; kingdom Metazoa; phylum Chordata; class Mammalia; order Eulipotyphla; family Soricidae; genus Sorex; species Sorex araneus. Next base: position 169,194,163 of record NC_073303.1, on the reverse strand, counting down.
GTAGCAACAGTTATTATTCTATAAGATGCAATATGTGCTTAAGTTCATTGTTAATACTCTGAAACTGAAAAAAAATTCAGAAATTGTTTTTATCTTGTCAACCTAATTTAAGCCATAAACTTGATTGCCTTCAAGAAATAGTCTATACTTAATGACCATGTCATTTAGAAATAAAAGAAGCATTTATCTAACTCTCATTGATAAGAAGTTTAAATCACAGAATGTTTTTTCTTTCTGTCTGTCTATCTTTCTCTCTTTAAATTCTGCCATAAACAACAGAAATATTTTCTTGTAATTATTCTGCTAGAAGCCCAAGATAAAGGTGTTGCCTAGTTTAAAAAAATACATAAATAAATAAATAAAAATTTGGAAAAATAAAAAAAAAGAACAGCAGCACTACAATGGAAAGGAAAAGTAGTGTTATGTACATATTTTTCACTTCCCGTTATTCTCAACCAAATTAAAGAAGCTGAAGGGAATTTTGAGAAATGAAATATGTCAGACTGAAAAGACAAGTATTGAATGATGTCACATGCACAAAATGTAAGAAAATGTGAAGTATAAAAGGAGAAATCAGTGACCATTGATAACAGAAACATTGTTACCTGAGGAGAAGGGACTGAGGAATAAAATATGTAGTGGAATAAAAAATAAAATTTACACAATGGAATACTATGCAGCTTTTAGGAGAGATGAAGTCATGAAATATGCTTATAAATGGATAGACATGGAGAGTACCATGCTAAGTGAAATGAGTCAGAAAGAGAGGACAGACATAGGAGGACTGCACTCATTTGTGGAGTGTAGAATAACATCACATGAGGCTGACACCCAAGGACAGTAGATATAAGGGCCAGGAGGATTGCCTTATAGCTGGAAGCCTGCTTCATGAGTGGAGGGGAAAAGGCAGATGGAATAGAGAAGGGATCACTAAGAAAATGATGGCTGGAGGAATCAGTCGGGATGGGAGATGTGTGCTGAAAGTAGATAATGAACCAAACATGATGACCATTTAGTGTCTGTGTTGCAAGCCATAATGCCCAAAAGTAGGGAGAGAGAGTATGGGAAATATTGTATGCCATGGAGACAGGGGGAGGGTGCTAAAGGGGGGATATTGGTCGTAGGGAATGTGCACTGCTGGAGGGATTAGTGTTTAATCATTGTGTGATTGTAACTCAAACATGAAAGCTTGTAACTATCTCATGGTGATTCAATAAAATTTAAAAAATAAAAATAGATAAGTAAAAGCTATTAAATTTAAAAAAATATAAAACAAATTTCTGTTTTCCCTACAGGGCTTCCACAATTTGAATATTCTTTACCATTTGAAGTTATATAGTATTGAGCTGAATTTCAGGACTTTGTTGATATGAGCAACAGCTGCAGTAAAACTCGGATATGATTATGATAGTATTCATAACATATATTTATCATACATATACAATGTATGTAGTATTTCCAAGAATTGTTTTATGACACATGTATGGGTAGATAATCGAGATACACATATATCGAGGTAAACATCTAGATGTGTATATCTAGATATCCCTATACCTGGTTACATATAGCTATGTATACATAGATAAATGTCATATGTATTACAAGGCTGGATGATAGTATATCAATTAGGTTGCATGACTAGCATGTGCCTATCCAGAGTTAATTCTGGTAGCACATGGTTCCTTGAACATTTCCTGGTACAGCTCTGAAGGCCTCCAGAAGTGCTCAGGTACCCCCAACTCCTTAGGTGTGAATAGCATTGAATACCAGCCTGGCCAGCCAAGATTTGCCAATGGGGCCCCAGGGTTTATTGGGTGGTGTTCCTTCCAAAAATTCATAATTTATTTATATTTATACTTATATGCATAGTTCATATAGATGCACCTGTGAGTACATACATGTGTACACACAAACATACAGAAATATGAAGTGAACTAGCCACCAGACAGTATGAGATAAATAGTTATTATCTCAACTTCACAAATAGGAAGAATTCACCACCAATACATCAGTCACAAAGGATCTGTGAGTTTTTCCAAGATTAAGCAGCAAACAAGATGTGAAGGCAGAATTCAAAGTCAAAAGCATGGAAGCCCTTGCAGTCTGCGTGCAAAACCAAATTTGCTTTTGACTGTTCATTGATTCCCCAGACTAAATGAAGAAAAATGTTGCTGTATCTCTAAATCTGCTTTCAAGCAAATTAGTTACAGTTATTTACTATTTATTGTTCCTCATTATAAAGTGATTCAACACTTGACAAACCTTAATGTCTGTTGTACTTGAGTTGGAATTCTAATTGACATCACTTACTGATGTGCAGTTCAGGTTAATCACTTACCATTTTAAATCCTTGTTTCTCCATTTCAAAATGTAAAAGGATGATTATTTCTTTTTACTGTCATATACAGAATTAAGCAAAAACCAGAACCAGTCTTAATGCTGTGAAATTCTTTGCATACAGTTTGGAAAATTGAAAAATAATATTAAATGACATTATTATTATGAATAATTGTTGCCATTATCATTATTCTTTAGTCCACGTTTACTTTTACTTTAGTCCATGTTTTACTTTTTAGACAAGTTAATAGCTTCCAAAAATTTTCCCTAAACATGTAAAAAACGTTCTCTCCTCTCTCTCTCTCTCTCTCTCTCTCTCTCTCTCTCTCTCTCTCTCTCTCATTTTCCTTTTAGGCACTGTGAGTTCCAATCCTGTTAATGAAAGTGTATGATATGCATCATACACCTCCTTTAAGCACTCAGTTTTTGTACAGTCTTAATTTCTAACTATTATTGTCCTAAATGGTCCCTTCTCTGTACTAACTTCACTCTCCCTCCCCCTTGGTCGCAAGTTTCATACAATAAACCAATACTTCAAGTCCTTGTTTCTATTGTCTTCAGGTATTATTCACATACAATGTTTTAGACATAAAACATTCCATCACTGACTCCACTACCAGTTCCATCTTCCCTCCACCAGTGTTCCTGAGTTCCCTCTCTTACCCCCACTCCCACTCCAGCCTAACATCATTTTTAAGTTTGCTTACTTAAATTGGGGTCTCATAATTTCAGTGTTGCTGACTTGGTGGTTTGGGTAGTTACCTCTATCATTCCTTCAGCACAACTGATGTACCTTGTCCCTTTGTCCGTACTGCTTTTCATCGCATCTCATCTCATCACTTCACATTCACTCATTGTCTTTGCTTTGTCCTCCCAAAACTTTGGGTCCAAAGGTGGTCTATGCAATCCTCTCTTTAAATATTTGTGTTTTCTCACCCAGTAACTCTAAATTCCATATAGAAGTGATATTATCCTCTGTTCAGCCTTCTTTCTCTGGCTTACATCATCTAACATAATATCTTCCCACTTCATCCACGTGACAATGAATTGCATTTCATAATTCCTTATTGCTGCATAGTATCCCATTGCGTATACATACATATATGTAAATATATATTATATATTCATGATCCACTGATCTGTTATTGGGCATTTAGGGTTGGTTCCAAATCCCAACTATTGAACTGAATGCTGCAATGAATAATGGTGCGCATGCATCCTTTTGAATATTTTTCTGGTTTAGGGGTAAATGCCCCAAAATGGTATTGCTAGGTCATAGCAACTTGAAGAGTTACTGCAGATGTCATGAATTAACACACAGAAAAAGACAGGTCATATGGCAAGATAATTTTAAGTTTACTGAAAACCACCTATGCTGTTTTCCATAAGGGTTGAATCAGAAAACATTCTAACTGACTTTTATATGCAGATTCGAGTTCTAAAATTTCACTGGATTCAACAAACACTTAACACAAAGTATTAATATTATGATCTATCATCAATTATCCATTTCACATTCATTCTCATTTATCTTTGAATAAAATGCCACAAAGTAGACAATACTTCCACTGAAGAAGAGATGAAGCTTAGACCAAAGAGAAATACTGTAGAAAGATACACATCTTACACTCAATAAACCACCTGTGATGGGAGAAAACCATGAATACAAATAGCTTAGCACAAGACATAATACAAGCACAACTATTAAAAGACTTTATAAGCAAAATACTTTGAAAGTACAGTGAGAGGAGCATGTGATACTGATTAGAGAAAGCTGGGAGGAGCTGACTGTGATACAGCTTGAAAGAATGAGTGAATATCTGAAAATAAAGGGAAGAGCTATTAGAGATGCAGCATTGTAATTTCACAAAGGAATAAAATGTGAAGTATAATTGGAAATATGTGTGTTTTTAAGTGGTTTTAGTATAGGATATTTGAGGAGAAATAAAATGAAGTACTATGGTTTAAGACCTGTTCTCAAATTTCAGTGTCTATCATAATTACTCAGCATGGGTCCAAGGAGCACCCAAGAATCTCCATGTCTAAAGAAACCAGGTAATGCAAGTGTTTCTGATTCATGGAGTACACTGTGAAGTACTAGCTTAAGGACATATAAGTTGCCAATTCATCTTTGAATGAAAGATAGCAACAAAATGTAATATATATATACAAACATATATATGTATATATGTCACTTTATCACTGTATCACTGTCATCCCAATGTTCATCAATTTGATCAAGAGGGCGCCAGTAACATCTCCATTCGTCCCTGTCATGTTCAGGGTCAGGGGAATGAGGCCCATTATTGTTCCTGTTTTTGGCATATCAAATACGCCATGGGTAGCTTGCCAGGCTCTGCCGTGCAAGATTCTGCATCGCTCTCTTCTGGGAGCTTTGATTTAAAGTCTCTGGATCTTGGCTGTTGATGAGATTACATGGCGCTAGGGGGCAGTTTGTGGGTGTGACTGCCAAGCTACTGGAAAACTGGGGATCAGGGTGGAGGGGGCCCAGTCCCAATCCAAGCAGGCTTGGAGTCCTCGGCCACGGGTCCCTCATACCTGGTCTCTTCTGCAAGTTCCTTCATGGGTGAGGCTCGTCTGAGCATGTGGAGAGTGGCCTTGAGCATGGCTATGGTTGGGTTCTGGAGTTTTTCAGCTGCTGGGGCTCTGTTTGGGGCGGGGAGGGAGACTCAACCCCTCCCCATCCAAGGGGGCCCTGGTGAAGACAACCTTGTGCGGGGGCAGGAGATTCTGCCATATATATATATATATATATATATATGTGTGTGTGTGTGTGTGTGTGTGTGTGTGTGTGTGTATGTGTGTGTATGTGTGTGTGTAATTTATAATTACTGTAAGCCTGAGGTTCTATAGAGATAGGACTTATTATAATGGAGTCAGCAGTTTATGTAATGGTATAATGTAGTGCCTACTTAGAGCTCCAAGGATGAAAGCACTGTTGATACTGGAATGAGACCAAGCAGCTCCTAAGTGCAATAATTAAAGTAACAATCAGTTCCCTGGTTATAGTAACACACTGACAATGTACCCCAAATGGAGAGTAGGGCAGCCAAACAACACCATGTGACATAAGCTAAAGATGTCATGTGAGAATTAAAGAAAGTCTTTGAAGTATCTAAATTTGAAGAGTTACTGCAGATGTCATGAATTAACACACTGAAAAAGTTATCCAGCTATAGAGTATTGAGGGATTGAAAAATCTACTTTCAGTCTTTGTGCTCTGATACTTGACATTGAGGCAAAGGGTGCAGTTTTATTAGCACAAGCTTGCATATGTTTCATCGGCTCATTTCCATATACTTTTCTAATTTATATCTCCACTTAACATGTTTATGTTTTCATTCAAACCCAGTTAGACAAAAAGTCTGAAGTAATTTGTTTCTTAAATGTGGATTGAAAGCACCCACAATCATAACATTGTTACCACACTAGTTTTTACAACTCCAGAGCTACAGTAACTCAAAAGTTACAACTGTAATGTTTGAATTGGTACTATCAAGTGTTGTTTCATCTTTGAAATATCATTGTCCCATGTACAAAACAAAGCAAAGCAGTGCATGAGTAGGAAAAAAATAGTCAAAAATACTGAAATCAAAAGATCTGGAGTGAAATCCAAGTTCAGAACTTTCCCTTGATGACTGACTTTGAAAGTGCCATTTAGGCTCGGCTCCGGCCGGCTGGGTTTTCGGCCCGGGTGCCCATGCCTCTGCAGAGCCGGTGGATGTGGAACGAGCGGGAACCAGAGACAGCTTTAGGAATTGGGGTTCCAGCAAGTGCTTGCACCCATGTATGGAGACTGTGAACTAACTTTGGCTACATGCTGTTCCAGGAAGGGAAATGATTCATTTTCAAACCTAAATCTTCGCGGACTTAATTACTATAATACAGAAATTGTAAACCGCGCGACATTTTATCTCTTCATTCTCATCAGTGGAAAACTTATTATCAAATACTTCCCTGTTAATAGAGCTGTATTCTTAGGGGATAAATTCCAACAAAAATAGTGAGTCTGTTTTGAAACTCTAACAACAATAGTGAGTTATGTGTTGAAATCTGGAATGTAATCAAGGTAAAGAGAAAAGGAAGTGAAATTATCACTCACGTACGGGGTGGGTTGGGGGGTGAGGGGTGGGATGTATACTTTTGTTTGTTTGTTTGTTTGTTTCGTTTTTGCTTTTGTTTTTGTTTTTATTGGTGGTGGAATATGGGCACTGGTGAAGGGATGGGTGTTTGAGCATTGTGTAACTGAGATATAAGCCTGAGAACTTTGTAACTTTCCACTTGGTGATTCAATAAAATAAATTAAAAAAAAAAAAAGAAAGTGCCATTTAATCTCTCAGAGTTTTAGGAGACTCATCTGCAAAATAAAGACTATATTTTTTGTCTTAAGAAAAATCAAATGAAACAAAATTAAGTTCCAACATGAATATTTGTTTAAAGTCATTGAAGCCAAAAATTTCTTCCACTATTTTTCTTCCCTTAGTAAGATAAAGAAGCACAAGAATAAAAATTTACTTCCAATCCCATATCAAATTCCCTTGCTTCTAACCAAGTAAGTTTGAATAAGTAGTTAAGTTGCTTAAAATGTTAGAAAAGAGGAAAAGAAGAATCATAAGGAAGGAAGAAGTAACTTTTAAATTTAAGAGAAAACTATTTTTAATGCAAAATAACTAAATTAAGTCAAGGAGGTACAATAATATATAGAACATATAGAAAGAAACGTAGTATAAAAGTGAAATTGTCAAAAATTATATATTAAAAGTTTGATGGCAACAGAAACAAACATGAAACATATGAGAACTATTTAATAGATTTCTTTATAACACAGTTCAATTACTTTACAAAAAAAAGTCAAATAGGGCTCAAATTATTAACCTTATTTGGAGGACTTCCCAGCTATGGGGTTCTAAGTATTGACTTTGAGCCATCTGTATGCAAAGTATGTCCTCAGCCCCTTCACCTATTTCCCCACCCCAAGAACATCTTTCAAATATGAAAAATGGGGGCTGGAATGATAGCACAGCAGGTAGGGCATTTGCCTTGCACGTGGCTGACCTGGGTTCGATTCCCAGCATCCCATATGGTCCCCCGAGCACCACCAGGAGTAAGCCTTGTGCATCACCTGGTGTAAACCAAAAAGAAAAAAAAATAAAATATGAAAAGTGCTACTTATTTTCCATAGGAATATTAGAAGTAACATAGTTATAAATTTTCAAACCAAATACTATTTGAATCTTGATTTCAATAACAGAATTATTGACCAGTAACTTATAATATCTTAGCCTTAAGTCCCTCACCTAGCAAATGTAGCTTCTATTAACTACTGATCTAATATTTCTTTTGCTTGAAACCCTAGCAAAGTGATCACATAACAAAGTCAACTTACAGCCCCTGCGTCCCGTGCCCGCCCGCGGCAGCGGGACAGCTCGGAGCACCCCCTCCCCGCCGGGCAGGTCCCAGTCATTCGCCCACCGCGCCTGATCCCGCCCTCCCGTGTCCGACAGGTATATTGGCTCTTCCCCTTGGAGACCCTGTGCCACCTGGAAAAGCGCCCCCTGCGTCCCGTGCCCGCCCGCGGCAGCGGGACAGCTCGGAGCACCCCCTCCCCGCCGGGCAGGTCCCAGTCATTCGCCCACCGCGCCTGATCCCGCCCTCCCGTGTCCGACAGGTATATTGGCTCTTCCCCTTGGAGACCCTGTGCCACCTGGAAAAGCGCCCCTGCGTCCCGTGCCCGCCCGCGGCAGCGGGACAACTCGGAGCACCCCCTCCCCACCGGGCAGGTCCCAGTCATTCGCCCACCGCGCCTGATCCCGCCCTCCCGTGTCTGAAAAGGTTAGGGGCGTGTCCTGTCATTTGGGGGCGTGGCCTTAAAAGTGGGCGTGGCCTGTTTCCAGAGCTGCGGCCGCTAATGCGGCCGCAGATATTTTTCTTACCATTCCACGCATTGTCCTTTGACTACAATTGATTGAACCCATTTCTCCGAAGAACTCCCTCATCATCTTAGTTACTATATGTTGATACTCAACTAACCTAGCCTATCCTAACTTCACAAAAACTGTCAATGAACACATCAACTTACACGGAAAAGTACTTTGTCAAAAGAGCATAACCAAAAATCTTTAGTCGAGGTTCCTCCCAAGTTAACGAGAGCTCCAGATAGTAAAGCCCATAACAACATGAAGAAACTGAGAAAATCCCCACCACTAGGAGAGAGCCAAGAAAATATCTCACTAACCTCAGCAGCGACCTCCCAGAAATACACCCTCCTCTCAGATAGAGAATTCAGAGAGGAAATTGTGAGGATGATTCATGAACTCAACACAACTATGGAACGAACATCCAATAAATTAAGGGAGGATATGGATGCCGCGTTGGAACGCTCCACCAAGATAATCCAGGAAGAAATGAGAGCAGAAATTTCAAAGCTACGAACAGAAGTCACACAACTAAAAGAATCAGTAGATGAAATGAAAATCTCCGTAGGAGCCCTCAATAGTAGAATGACTACAGCCGAAGACAGAATCAGTGAACTTGAAGATGAGCTGCACAAAGCATATAGACAACAGCAAATAATGGCAAAAGACCTCAAAATGGCTCTAGAGCGAGTTAGAGTCCTAGGGGACGACCTCAGGAGAAACAACATAAGAATCATGGGAGTGCCGGAACCACACGGAACCAATCCCAATGAAAAAAACACCATTAAAGACATCATTGCTAAAAAATTCCCAGAGCTAGAGAATGTGGACATCCAGATACAAGGAGTCCGAAGGGTGCCAGCTAAAAGGGACCCAAATAGAAAATCCCCAAGGCATATCATAGTCAGAATGATGGATGCCGTGGATAGAGACACAATACTGCAAGCAGCAAGATCAAAGAAGGAGATCATATACAAAGGCGCACCCCTTAGATTCACAGCAGACCTATCAGAAGAAACCCTCCAAGCCCGAAGACAATGGTGGGATATAGTGAAAAAACTTCATGAAATGAATGCCTCACCAAGAATACTCTACCCGGCTAAACTCTCAGTTAAACTTGAAGGAACCATACATTATTTCATGGACAAGCAACAGCTCAGGAACTTCATAGACTCAAGACCAAATTTAAAAGAAGGACTCAAAGGGCTACTATAAGACAAGGAAAAAGACCTATAAGAACAACAAAGCATACAGAAAAATGGCACAAAATCCAATGACAATAATCTCTCTTAATGTTAACGGGCTAAATGCACCAATCAAGAGGCATAGAGTGGCAAAATGGATTCGGAAACTAAACCCAACCTTCTGCTGCCTACAAGAAACACATCTGAATAGCCGGAACAAACACAGACTAAAAATCAAAGGATGGAAAACAATCCTGCAAGCAAACAGCCCCCTCAAAAAAAAAGCAGGGGTGGCCATACTAGTATCCGATAGCATTGATTTCAGGCTGAAAAAGATCAGAAGGGACAGCAAAGGTCATTTTATATTCATCAAGGGATATGTGCAACAGGAAGAAATCACACTCCTAAATGTATACGCACCTAATGAACGACCAGCGAAATACTTAAAAGAACTCCTAACAGAATTTAAGGAGGACATAACTAGCACCACGATAGTAGTTGGAGATTTCAACACTGCCTTATCACCTCTGGATAGATCGACAAGAACAACACTCAGCAAGGAAACGAAGGCCCTGAAGGAAGAAATGGAGGAGACAGGGCTAATAGACCTATACAGGGCTATATACCCCCAAAAGAAAGAATACACATTCTTTTCCAGTGCACACGGAACATTTTCCAAAATAGACCATGTTCTGGGCCACAAGTTATACCTTAATAGAATTGGAAAGATAGAAATTGTATCAACTATCTTTTCAGACCATGATGCACTGAAGATGGATGTTAATCATGCACAGACTCGGAGAACCAAATCAAACACTTGGAAATTAAACAACTCACTATTGAACAATGAGTGGGTCACGGAGGAAATCAAGAAAGAAATTAAGAGATACCTCGAAACAAATGAGAATGAAGACACAAGCTACCAGAACCTATGGGACGCAGCTAAAGCTGTGTTAAGGGGAAAATTTATAGCTCTGCAAGCCTTCCTCAGAAAGGAAGAAAGGGCCTATATAGATAGTTTGACTTCGCAGCTCAAGATCTTAGAAGAGGACCAGCAAAAGGAACCCAAACCAGATCGAAGGAAAGAAATAATAAAACTTAGAGCAGAAATTAACGATATGGAAACCCGAAAAACAATCCATAAGATCAATGAAACAAAGAGCTGGTTCTTCGAGAAAATAAATAAGATTGATAAACCGCTAGCAAGACTCACAAAGAAAGAAAGAGAGAAAACCCTAATAAACCGAATCAGAAATGAAAAGGGGGACATCACAACAGAAACCAAGGAGATTCAAAGGATCATCAGAGACTACTTTGAAAGTCTGTATGCCACAAAACAAGAGAACCTAAAAGAAATGGATGAATTCCTTGACTCCTACAACCTCCCAAGACTGAGCCAAGAAGACGTGAAATACCTGAATAGGCCCATAAATATCAAGGAAATCGAAACGGTAATCAAAAGTCTCCCCAAAAACAAAAGCCCAGGTCCAGACGGATTCACTGGTGAATTCTTCCAAACATTCAAAGAAGACTTGTTGCCAGTTCTCCTTAAGCTTTTCCAGGAAATCGAAAAGACAGGAACCCTGCCGAACAGTTTCTATGAGGCACATATCTCCCTAATACCAAAAGCAAACAAAGACACCACTAACAAAGAAAACTATAGACCAATATCCTTGATGAATACCGATGCGAAGACTCTCAACAAAATACTAGCAAATAGAATCCAACAACTCATCAAAAAGATCATACACCATGACCAAGTGGGATTCATCCCAGGGATGCAAGGTTGGTTTAACATTCGGAAATCAATCAACATAATCCATCACATCAACAAAAGTAAAGATAAAAACCATATGATCATATCCATAGATGCAGAAAAAGCATTTGACAAGATCCAACACCCATTCATGATAAAAACTCTCACCAAAATGGGTTTTGGAGGAACTTTTCTCAAGATAGTCAAAGCCATCTACCATGAACCTATGGCGAGCATTATCATCAATGGAGAAAAACTAAGGGCTTTTCCTCTGAGATCGGGGACAAGACAAGGATGTCCACTCTCACCACTTCTCTTTAATATAGTACTGGAAGTATTAGCAATAGCCATCAGGCAAGAAAAAGATATTAAGGGGATTCAGATTGGAAAGGAAGAAATCAAGCTCTCACTATTCGCAGACGATATGATACTATACCTAGAGAAACCTAAAAGCTCTAGTAAGAAACTCTTAGAAACAATTGACCTATACAGTAAAGTCGCAGGCTATAAAATCAATACCCAAAAATCCATGGCCTTCCTATATGCAAACAATGAGACAGAGGAAAGGGACATGAAAAAAGCAATCCCATTCACAATTGTGCCCCAGAAAATCAAATACCTTGGAATCAGCTTAACTAAAGAAGTAAAGGACCTCTACAAAGAAAACTATAAAACGCTACTTCATGAAATAAAAGAGGACATGAGGAAATGGAAAAATATCCCCTGCTCATGGATAGGGAGAATAAACATTGTCAAAATGGCAATACTCCCCAAAGCATTATACAGATTTAACGCGATCCCTATGGGGATACCCATGGCATTCTTCAAAGAAGCGGAGCAAGCAATCCTGAAATTTATATGGAACAATAAACGCCCACGGATAGCTAAAACAATTCTTGGGAAAAAGATGATGGGAGGCATCACCCTTCCCAACCTTAAACTCTACTACAAAGCGGTAACAATTAAAACAGCATGGTACTGGAACAAAAGCAGAACTGCAGACCAATGGAGCAGGGTGGAATATCCTCACACACAACCTCAAATGTATGATCATCTAATCTTTGATAAAGGTGCAAGAGATGTGAAGTGGAGCAAGGAAAGTCTCTTTAACAAATGGTGCTGGCACAACTGGACAACCACATGCAAAAAAATGGGCTTAGAACTGGATCTGTCACCATGCACAAAAGTCAGATCAAAATGGATTAAAGACCTCAACATCAGACCACAAACCATAAGGTACATTGAAGACAAGGTAGGCAAAACCCTCCAGGATATTGAAGATAAAGGTATCTTCAAAGATGACACGGAACTAAGCAATCTAGTAAAAACAGAGATCAACAAATGGGACTACATTAAACTAAAAAGCTTCTGCACCGCAAAAGAAACAGCGACCAGAATACAAAGACTATCTACAGAATGGGAAAGGATATTTACACAATACCCATCAGATAAGGGGTTGATATCAAGGGTATATAAAGCCCTGGTTGAACTCTACAAGAAGAAAACATCCAACCCCATCAAAAAATGGGGCGAAGAAATGAACAGAAACTTTACCAAGGAAGAGATACGAATGGCCAAAAGACACATGAAAAAGTGCTCTACATCACTAATCGTCAGAGAGATGCAGATCAAAACAACCATGAGATACCACCTCACACCACAGAGGCTAGCACACATCCAAAAGAACAAAAGCAACCGCTGTTGGAGAGGATGTGGGGAGAAAGGGACCCTTCTACACTGTTGGTGGGAATGCCGGCTAGTTCAGCCCTTTTGGAAAACAGTATGGACGACTCTCAAAAAACTTGAGGTTGAGCTCCCATTTGACCCAGCAATACCACTGCTGGGAATATATCCCAGAAAAGCCAAAAAGTATAGTCGAAGTGACATATGCACTTATATGTTCACCACAGCACTGTTTACAATAGCCAGAATCTGGAAAAAACCCGAGTGCCCTAGAACAGATGACTGGTTGAAGAAACTCTGGTACATATATACAATGGAATACTATGCAGCTGTTAGAAAAAATGAGGTCATGACGTTTGCATATAAGTGGATCTACATGGAAAGTATCATGCTAAGTGAAATGAGTCAGAAAGAGAGAGACAGACATAGAAAGATTGCACTCATCTGTGGAATATAGAATAATAGACTATAAGACGAACACCCAAGAATAGTAGAAATAAGTACCAGGAGGTTGTCACCATGGCTTGGAGGCTGTTCTCTCATTCTGGGCAACTCAGAGAAGGGAACAGCAAGTAAAATGTGGTTGTTGGTCATGTGGGGGAAAGATGATGCGGGCCAAATATAGACTAGAGACTGAACGCAATGGCCACTCAACACCTTTATTGCAAACCACAACACCTAACCAGAGAGAGAGAACAAAAGGGAATTCCCTGCCATAGTGGCAGGGTGGGGTGGGGGGAGACGGGACTGGGAAGGGGGGGTGGGATGTTGGGTTTACTGGTGGTGGAGAATGGGCACTGGTGAAGGGATGGGTTATCAAACTCTGTAAGGGAGAAACATGAGCACAAAAATGTATAAATCTGTAACTGTAAAAAAAAAAAAAAAAAAGAAATATTTAGACAAAAAAAAAAAAAAAACAAAGTCAACTTACATACTCACAGCCTAGTTTCTGAGCAATCTCCGCCTTACCAGCTCTTTTATGGATTAAATGAGATTATGTATTTGAAGTATGTGCATATTGTAGTCATTGAACAATGTTAATTTTTTCCATTATTTACAATAAAGTCATTAAGAATTCATACCTAACTGCATGTATATGCAGTTAAACAAATATTTATGTGGATACCACGATTATAATGATTTTTCTTCTGTCAAAATTATATTACATATTTATTTCTTCAAAACCTTATAAAGATTGAATTAAGATACTATAAATGTAAACACTGGCCCTCTAATTGCCTCCCCTGGTGTGGATAGCATCATAAGCCAGTTGACTTTCCACCCCTTTTGTCTATTTACTGGCAATGCAAATTAAACATTGTAGAAATAATTCAAGAAAAGTAACGGTTCTCACATTACAAAACAAATATTCTTTTATCCTCATTTGTTCTAAGTAAATATGTAAGCACACTGTATATATTTTTAAATTTTAAAAAATCAAAGAGGAAAGTTAGTGTCCCCATCCTTTCAAAGAGATCATAGGTGAATAGCATTAATATCTCACATCTTGCCACTTTCATATATCATATGTATATTTTTCCAACAAAAAGTATGCTTGTAACTCTTAATGAATGTGTAGTATACTAATTTAATGTTGAATATTTCCCTGTAATCCATTTCAACAACCCCTATGATCAATGCCATGGTAGTATCATAAAATATTTGGTATAGATAAATTTATGTGTGTTACGTACTACCTTGGGATAACTTACTGGAAGTGGATTCCTTATTAAAAATAAATAAATCATCTGCTGTTATTAAATATTTTGTTTTTCTGAGAGATTGTACCAGTTAACATCAAATAAGATGACTGCTTAAAATGTTTGTAATAACATTTACTCTTAATGGAAGTATAATTAGTTTGTGTTCATTGCAGAAAAGTTATAAAAGAAAGGGGAAAATAAAAAATTGACAAAAAACTAGGTGATTTATAATAAATAGACATTCTTGTTTGCTCTTCAAGCTCAAGTTCTCTGCTGAACACATATTTCACTTGCTCTTCTCCGTGTTTTTTTAATTGCTTATTTCCACTCTGGAGAAGCCCGTGTTCTCTCTTGAACTCAATTCTTCTCTTTTTCCTCTCAAGTTTCTTCTTTCTGAGCAAGTTTGATTCATTAAAAACCTACCTTGGTTCACTTTAAACAAAATAAATAGTTGTTACCTTGTTACCTTTCTCTCCACTTATTCAATAACCAACTATACTTTAATATATTTAACAATTATTGAACTAAATGTTATGCTGGGATCTAGCTTAAAAATAAAACACAGATGGAGTCGGAGCGATAGTACAGCGGGTAGGGCGTTTGCCTTGCATGCAGCCGACCTAGGTTCGATTCCTGGCATCCTATATGGTCCCCCAAGCACCGCCAGGAGTATTTTCTGAGTTCAGAGCCAGGAGTAACCCCTGAGCATCGCTGGGTTTTTGGCCCAAAAAGCAAAAATAAATTAAATAATTAATAATAAATAAAACACAGAGCTGAAACAATACCACAGCAGGTACGGTGCCTGCCTTTCACACAGCAGACAGTGGTTCAACCCCTACACCCCATATGGTCACCCATTTCCACCTCACCCTCAGCCCTGCCAAGAGTGATCCTAGAACACAGAGCAGGAGTAAACCCTGAGAACTTCCGGGTGTGACCACTAGTGATAGTGAATTAATACAAGTGATAGTGAAGTCACTAGTATCACTTCTCATCCTGTTGATCTTCGATTCGCTCAAGTGGGCGCCTCCATTCGTCCCTGCTAGTGTAGCCCATTGATATCTGCTCACTCCAGGAACAGGAAGAGCCTCAAACCGTTCATTCAGGGTTTTGACTAAGAAGTCTGACCATCTCGTTGGTGGGCGGCCACGCGGTCTTTTGACGTCCCGTGATGGCCACTAAGTCAAAACAAAATACATCCCAAAATAAATTATAACATGCTTGTACAAATTTCTATATACCAATGTTCATCCATTGCAGTATTATGTATGTTCACCAGAAGGTACAAACAATATAAATGTCATAAAATATGTTGATACAGTATGGTGCCTCTATAAATGAGCTATTAATGATCTTAAAAGGAATGAAATGATGATGCTCGCTATAATAAGGATTAACATTGGAAAAGGTAGAAAGAGTAAAATTGTAAAGACAGAATAAATAATGTTATTTCATATGACTTTGCACATTTTATTACAAATATGTATTAAGTAGGACAATACAGAGTACATATTCTCAAGCTCATTATAATCATGTTGAAGAGAAAAATATTATTTATCTGAGTATTTTTAATGTTCAATTATGTTTTAATATACTTTCCCAACAGTCATCACCATCTATACTATTGTCCTAAATGGTAATAGGAGATTAGAATAATAGGACATTTATTATGGTATCCTATTACTGAAACCAATAATAAGTCAATAAAATTATGATTAATAAAAATAATAGAGAAATAGCTCCAGATATAACTTACTTTTATTGACCAATATCATTGACAAGTCTAAAATGCTCACATCTAGAAAAACTCTTAGGAACTTCAACTCTTTCCAGCCATATTTATACTATATCTATTACTTGTCTTCTTATAAGTAAGTGCCCCCTCATAAATCTCCTACTTCCACACAGTTATAAATACCCCATATTCCATGATTCTGGACAATCTTCTTTTTAATGTTGAAATAAAAACCCTGTTGTTCCAATGATCGCAATGATTCACTAGATTAATTCCTGATTTTTCAATGTGACACATTCCCATTACCTTGTTTAGCTTCATGCATCAATTAACAGAATTCCAGGTGTAACTTGTTCTTAGACAATACCAAACCACATGTTTGTTCTGTCTATGTGTTTCTCTTCATGAGCATGTAAATTCTGTATCTGAAGCTCCCAGATGGAACTGAAAGCAGGAATTCTGGACACATCCTCTAGAATTGCTGATGGTGACTTTGTACAATTACAGTTAATTTTCATATGCTTCAGTTTTATCATTGGTAAAATTACAATGGCAACAATGCTTAGCTGTTGGATAGTTATGAGGGCCAACTAAGTTCCATTTATAAGGTTTTAGGAAGAACAACTGGAACAAGTCTCCATGTCTGTTAATACAGGCTGTTTTACAATCTCATTATCTGTGGGACGTCCCTCATTTTGTGGTCTCTCCAAAGTACTTCTTCTGAAAATAACTGAGATATCTATTTCTGTTCTTCTTAGACCTATAATTTTTAAGTGTTGAAATGATCTATCTAAATTGATGTATTTCAGTACAGTGTATTGTCTCATTGTAAGTGTAGCTGCCTCCTCAAAAATCTTAGAGAAAATAACCATTTTCTCCCTTCATTGCCAGCAACTAATTCAAAGTTTAAGAAATGTTCTATTTGCTGTGATACTTTGGGAATTGTTTTGTAAATTAACTCTTTTTAACTGGTGATCTTGATTGAGGTCTTATTCAAAACTCGTTACTATTTGCAATCTATACTGGACACTTGAATTTTAAAAAAGTGTTTGGACAGAAAGAGAATATAAGCTGGTAAGTCACTTGCAAAGCGAGGCCAGATCCAGGTAATATCTCAGACATCCTAATGGCCCCCTGAGCACCACAGAGAGTGGTCCCTGATCACAGAGCCAAGAGCGATCCCAGAGAACTGCAGGGTATGGCTCAAAAACAAACAAAAAGAAAATAGTTTCACTGGCCAAATCTCACATTAAAATAATTATAGATCCATAATTTTAAAAAAAAAGTACCCACTGCATTTTTCACTGCATGTTTTTATACGTAAAACAAGTGACCCATATTATGTAGTACTGTGAAAATTAACCACCAATCAGCTGTTTTTGAAGTCCCAATGGTAGCTATCAGTACTAAGTACAATGAGAAGAGGTGAAAAAGGAAAATGAAGGGCAAACTATACTTTAACTGACACTTGAAAGTCTTGGGTTTCAGAGCACACATCTACAGGATAATTTAAAAGCCTGTAAGAAACTATTCTCCAGATTATAATTAAGAGATGATAGTATGCAAATTGAAATAAAGTATTATTCATAGGTATAAAAATTAAATAAAACCAAAAGGATAAAATTTCAACACAAAAATTTCAACACAACAATGATGCATTTTAGGGATATGAGCAGTAATAAAATTTGTAAAGGCAACACAATAATGTCAAGAGAAAAGACCAGTATACATAAGAAGATAACTAGTACTTCTTATGTAGTACCATTATAATTGAGATAGGCAGGTAGATAGGAAAGGGCACATGGCAATAGAGACCCTAAGAAGTAACCAAGCCAATAGGCCCACCTTGCATACACAGAAAGTAAGGCCTGATAAGGCTTTGCCTGGCACCAACAGACCCAGAGACAGCTGGAACCCTGCTTTGAGAGAAGCTGCAGCAAGAACAAAGGCCAAGGAGAGAAATTTCAAAGAGAATCATCACCATTCCCAACTACCTTCTTGGCAACCATTGTTAGCAACTGACTTTTTTCCTCGAGAAGCCTCATGTGGGATTGCTTAGAATAAACCTATAAAAGCCACCTTGAATAAAGGAAGTGCCAGCCTATGCTGCCCGAGCCCATGTGCTGCTAGTGCCCACGTGGCAAGCACATGTGGTACCCAAGCACATGTATTGCCAGAATCTCTCCTTTTGAGTTGTGTACTGGGGCTCTACTTGTCTTTTGGAGAACCCTGTGAGCTCTCTTGAGCATGTTACTCTCTTTCTCCCCCTCTTCTCCTTCCTCAAAAACTTCCAAATAAAATATTTTTTTACTTCAACAACAACAACAAAAACAGTACTCAAAGTCATGAAAGTATAGGGCAGATGAGCCCCCAAAGGGAAAATTTCAACAAATGTAAAATAAATGAAAAATTATCTTTACCTGCAGTCTATCAGAAAATTAAGTACAAAGCTAAGAGGCTGAATTGTCCATTCAAGTCTTTAAATAAAGTTGAGTCACCTAATCAGAGAGAGAGATCAAAAGGGAATACCCTGCCATAGTGGCAGTGTGGGGTGGGGGGAGACGGAACTGGGGAGGGTGGGAGAGATGCTGGGTTTACTGGTGGTAGAGAATGGGCACTGGTGAAGGAATGGGTTCTCGAACTTTGTATGGGGGAAACATGAGCACAAAAATGTATAAATTTGTAATTGTACCCTCACGTTGATTCACTAATTAAAAATAAATAAATTATTAAAGAAAAAAATAAAAATAAAGTTGAGTGATGTAAAAGTACTTTGTAAAGATTTTTTAAGTAGTTAATCTTTCTAAGGCACTAATTTTAGGTTTACAAAAAACATAATTATGGTAAATTATTGCATAACATTGTAATTTGTGATAATTATGAAGATCATAAACATTAGTATAATATTAATAGACTAGAGAAAGAAAAAATAAAACTATTCTATATAGTTATGATTATGCTTAATACAGAAATTCTTTGGTGACACGAACTATACCAAACTATATGTTATCCATCTCTTTATAAAAAGATACTTACAGGCAAATATAAATAATTTCCCAAATTACTTGGTCTCCCAATCACTTTCATACCAGGGAAATTTGATGAGTCAAGTATAAATGCAAATACATAGTAAGCATTTAGATTTCGTTTTCTTTAGAAATAAACAAAGTTTTTTTAAATTAAGAAGGAAAAAATTTATGAGCACAACGTTTTTTTCTCATCATCATTGTCATTATCCCATTGATCATCGATTTTCTCTTGTGGTCTTAGTACCGTCTCCATTCGTTCTAGCCCTGAGATTTTAGAAACTTCATTTTATTCGACCTTCCCAATGGTGCCCCATGGAGGCTCTTTCAGGGTCAGGGAATGAGAAACATCACTGTTACTGGTTTTGGCATATTAATACACCACGGGGAGCTTGCCATGCTCTCCCATGCAGGCAGGAAACTCTCGGTAGCTTGCCAGGTTTACCAAAGGGGAGGATTAGGCTATAAGATGTCTTCAGGGGAACTTGGTCTTATAGTCTCTGGATGTTGGCCATTTGTGGGATTACACGGCACCGGGGGCAGTTTCTGGGTGTGAACACCTAGCGACTGGAAAATGAGGGATCTGGGCAGAAGAGACCCGGTCGCAATCTGAGCTGGTTTGGAGATCTTGGCCCCAGGTCCCACACACCTGGGCACCTGGGTTCCTCTGCCTGTTCCTTCATGCCTCAGACTCATGTAAACGTGTGGAGAGGGGCCTTCAGCATGGCTATGGCTGGACCTCCAGAACCCAGATTTTTTCTGAAGCAAAATAAAATATTTTTGAGATACTTTAGATAGTTTAAGATTTTGGTATACTATTTAACTCTGTTGTTAAATAAAATTGAGTGTTTAATGTATTTATTAATCTAAAACCACTAATAACAAAAGAAGAACTCAAACAATAAAAATAACAAGAAGACATATATTTGAATAATTTCTTTAGGGTTTTGATGTTCCTTTTTCTTTTTTTAAAGGAATAATTTCCCATCCAGAGATGTTCCAACAAATGCCCACCATATGTGCCATACAGTGTGTCTCTTCCATTTTTTCCTTCATAATGTTTCTGGTTCACATAGTAGGGGAAACAACATATGAACATACGCAAGAAAATTCCAACCCTTCCTTAATGGTAGGATTAACTTAACCACAACTTG
This sequence comes from Sorex araneus, assembly GCF_027595985.1. Taxonomy (NCBI): domain Eukaryota; kingdom Metazoa; phylum Chordata; class Mammalia; order Eulipotyphla; family Soricidae; genus Sorex; species Sorex araneus. The sequence goes on along the minus strand of NC_073303.1, from coordinate 169,173,649 downwards.
TATTCTTTAATTAGTTTAAATGCATTCTCAATTTGAGTCATTTTTAAATACTTTGGCCTCTGCTTTATTCTTATTTATGCTTATTTATTTGCTGAAAAGACACTTTCTAAGATGACATTCTGTCCCTATAAATAGACAAGAATTGTTATAAAACAAATGGCTGGATTATTTTAAGATTATTTATGCACAAATCAAGGTGATGAAACATGCCATGTGCATCGGCAACAATTTTCAGGGGTAGGGGACATAAAATGCAAACATTTGTGCTTTTCTTTTTCTTATTTATCGCTTGCTCACCTACTGCATCTATTTAAGCATGGTGTTTTATTTTTCATTTCTTTCTTCCCCTTGAACCAGCTAGCATAATAAAAATTTTGCTATATATCATTCATTGCCCACTTCCCTTTGCCAGCCTCCAAAGAAGGCCCTTGTCTATCCCTAAACTGCAGTTACCTAAAGAGAGTTATAATTAGTTGCTCATATACTTTTCATATGCACTAACATCCTATAAAGAAGTAATGAAGCAATTAAAGGCCTTAGATAACAAAGATATCAAGGTCTTTATTTCTACTTGAAAAAGGTTGCTTAAAAACCTAGTTGGAAACTGATAAGCATGAGGGTATTCTACACTGAATGGTAGAAAAGGGACTGGGAATTCATACAGCAGAATGAACTGTGACATACTATGCTAAAGTTCTCATAAATCCTATTTTTCTGACTATCGTCCTCTATATCTTTGATAAATTATTAAAAGTTGAACATAACATGGGATAGCAACATCACTGAACAGAGAAGAGGCATGCTGTTAAAGATGATTTGGGGGCCCTGTGCTATAAATCATATGGGGTAAAACTTGGTTTGATGTGGAAACTAGTCAAGCCTAAAATTTAGAAATTGCAGAATTCCAGATTCAAGCAAATTTGAATTTTCATATGCATATGAGGAAAGTTCCCATGCACCTACACTGTGTGTCAGCTTTATAGCTTTTGTAGAAATCATAAGAAGTTCATGTATTTGCATATGCAACAGTAGAAAATGTGAGATAATGAACGTCCCTGGAGTACAGCACTTCATAATACTGACATTACAGTAAAAGCCTCAGGTTCCTATTCTTCAGAGAAACAATCCTGAGTGTATCCAGCAGTACTGAATCCCATTTTCCCACAGTTGTTTATTCACATCTCATCCTCCTGTGGCTCTCTCAGCTTACTCTATCATACAGTTCTGTCATGACTTCTACAATGGTTGCATTGATGAATATGGAAAGTCCCTTTTTTGTAGGGATAGTAGCAATTGACCAAGACCCTAAAAAAATACCTGACCATTATTATACACCTTAATTCTCCTGTAGCTTTTACCTGAAAGCAATTGTATTTTCAATTGCATAAATTCAGTCTAGACAAACCTGAGGTAAAACTTTTGTATGATAGGCAAGCTGGTGAAGCTTAAAATTTAGGAATTACAAAATTCCAGACTCAAGGTGACTTCTAATTGATTCCATTTACAGTAGAACCATTTTCTTCCAAAATACGAACTTAAATAAAACGATAAATAGGTGAGAGTATGAGTAGGCATGTCATGGCTAATTGATGTAAAACTTAATCATTTTATCAGAATAGATATATTCAGTGAATAAATAGGAAAATTTAAAACTTTTACATAATTTCTACAAAATGAATAGGTGTTTTTAAAATTATTTCTACATTATCAGATTCAAAGACTCTGAGAAATCCTAGACTTACAGGATGTTAAACAGGAAGAAACTTGAAAGTTTCCAGTGCCATCCTGTCTCCTTGTATAGGAAAAGCAACTATAAATAAAATTTAAATTAAAATACAGTCTAATAACCAATGTTCCATTCTGACCATGACCAAATTACACAATTTCATCTTTCAGTTTCTCACTTCCACAATAGGGATGATAATAGTAGCAACTAGTTACAGGACTATTGAAGACGGGTGTGATTTGACATATAGGAGTGACTTGGAGTATTTGCTGCATATCCAGAGCATAATACATTTTATTAATTATTTTGTGTTCCTTTCTGTCAGAAACTGTTTATGTAGCACCTACTACATGAAATCACTTACCAAGAACAGGAACTAACTACATTACTGTCATATTCTCTGTCTTTAGGATGCCTAAAGAAATGTGAAGAGATGATCAGATGTGTAGGACATAGCAATAATGAGAATGAGATAACTTATTCAGAGAAGATATGTTAATTTATTCTTAGTTGTTGAATATGTAAAATCATGTTGGAAAGTTGATGCCGTTGCTGATAGTGAAAAGGAATATTCACTACACCTAGTTTAAAATATAGTTTTGAATTGGTGACTAATATTTATAAATTGGCATTGCAATTAGTAGTTCACAATTAACTAATGATACACTTTATAATATAAATGTTATTCATTTCATCCTCAAAAAGATCCCAGGAGCTAAGTTTTATTTTTATCTTTATTTTTGAAACTTGGAAAACCAAGTCCCAGAGCAATATGAAATTTTCCCAACTCAGAGACTAAATAGCAGGTTTGCAAATAAACATTGAAAGGTGTCAAAAAAGGGTTTTTTCCCACAATACCCAGAAGGAGAGAGAGAGAAAAAGGGAATGATCTACCACAGAGTTGGGGTGCCATAGGTTGGAGGGGATGAGGTGGGGATGGTGGGAGGGATACTAGAATCATTGGTGGTGGAGAATGGGCACTGGTGGAAAATGAGCACTGGGTACTTGAATGTTGTATGACTGAAATGCAAGCACTAAAGTTTGAAAGTCTGTAACTCTACCTCACGGTGATTCAATAATAAAACATTTTTTTAAAAAAGGGCGGGGCGTGTTGTTTGTTTGTTTGCTGGCTTTTTGGGTCACACCTGGTGATGCACAGGAATTACTCCTGGCTATGCACTCAGGAATTACTCCTGGTGGTGCTCAGGGGATCATATGGGATGCTGGGAATCTGGGCTGAGTGCAAGACAAACACACTACCTGCTGTGCTATCGCTCCAGCCCCATGGTGTTTGTTTTAAGTGTACACCTAGTTGCAAGAAAACAAGGCATACACTCAACTGAAAAATAATTAAGAGTGACTTTAGTCCTGAGTTCATGCAGGATTGTTAAAGTAGGTGGAAGTTGATGAAGAATCTTAAGTATTTTTCTAAAAGTCTTAATGTAATACAAAACAATGATGCAGTACAAAAGGACCATCCTGTGGAAGTTTATGAAGAGACAGGAATTGCCACCATTTACAAAGAAAGTTACAATCGTTCATAATCTCACTTAACAAAAAGATGAAACCAAGTCCATGAAAAATGCAGTTCTATCATTATACACACAGACATCTTACATTTACAAAGGTCAATTATTTTCTTAAGGATTTTTGCAAAATAAAATTAAAGTCACTCAACTAAGTTGTATCTCATTTAGAGCAGAGAATAAGAGAAAGGAAACAAGGAAGAGTTAGTAAAGTTTTTGATGGAAAGTAATAAATGATATCAATAAATGAAATTAAAGAGTTTGAGGATAGAAGAGGACATGAGAATTTAAAATCTTTCCACTGTTTATTCAACTTCTTAGTAATAAATCTTTTTTATATGAATATCGAAGCATACATCTTAACTCAGAAAAGAAGATAGTCATAAACAACAATTGGGTTAATTAATTGAAAAGCATTGATGACCATTACTCTTATACTTCTGCATAGAAAGTAATCAAACTGATTAACCATGAGGTATGGGACTATAGATTTTGCTGGGAAAAAAACATTTAAATGATATTCCTGAAAAGAAATAATGAATAGTAATAATCAGAGGCCTGGAAGAGGCTCAATTCAAAGCAATTAAGATTCTACAAAAATGACCTCAGCTAGTCCGTATGGTGGAACAGTGAAGGCCAGAGGAAGGAAACCAAAACAAAACAAAACTAAGAGTTACCAAGGAGATATGCGAACCACATGCCCCTTCTCTGTCCCTTAACCCCAACTTCTTGATTCTTTGTGACTTTTACTCTTTTTTATAATGCCTTTTGTAGTTCTAGTTGAACGTTTCACATGATCTTATTTTCTCTCCATAGACCATCGGTAATATATATTCTTAGTATATAGTAAACTCAAAATACCAAAAATATTGAGTTGTTAGTGGTTATTCTGCAGTTTGCAATATATATTTGCAAATATTCTGTGCACACTCTCAAATGATACTATAAGACCTCTGATATTCCTGATATGTGCATTGTCAACCATATATAATTATCTTTCAGTAATTTGATATGTTTTTTTTCTTTTTCTTGGTCTTAGTTTTCTTTCCTTTTCAGTTCTGAAGATTCTTGTTGACATCTCTTCCAATCTGGAGATTCTTAGTAACCATATCCAGTCTCCTAAAAAGGCAATTAAAATTCTTTTTTTCATTTTGATACAGTGTTTTTGAGCTCAAATTTTAGCTGCTGTTTAGAATTTCTACTGCAAGCTACCAGTGACAATTGTTTCTTGCAAGTTACTTTATCCACTAAAACCCTTAACATATTACTCAAGTTTATTTGAAATCCCTAGTCTGATTCTTTCAAGCCCTTCTTCAAGGTTATTTGAAATCCTGGTCTGATTCTTTCTCCTATAGCCCTGCTAGGAGGAAATTCTGAACATAGAGCCAGGAGCAAGCCCTGAGCATCACCGGATATTACCCCCAAAGGAAAAAATAATGATATATAGCACTGTAGCACTGTCGTCCCATTGTTCATCGATTTTCTCGAGTGGGCACCAGTAATGTCTCCATTGTGAGACTTGTTGTTACTGTTTTTGGCATAACAAATACTCCACGGGTAGCTTGCCAGGCTCTGCTGTGCGGGTGCGATACTCTCAGTAACTTGCTAGGCTCTCCAAGAGGGATGGAGAAATTGAACTTGGGTCGACCACATGCAAGGCAAAAGCCCTACCTACTGTGCTATCGCTCCAGTCCCAGTTCTAGTGGCCCGAGCACTGCTGACTCTTGTCAGTAATATATAATGGAATAAAATAAAAATATTTTCTTGGGTCAGACAGATAGTCAGCATTGGGTAAGGCACTTGCCTGGATTTGATCCCTAGCCTATAAATGGTTTCCTGAGCACTGCAAGGAGCAAACCCTGAACACTACTGAGTTTGTCTCCCAAACAAAATAAAATAAAAATCTTCATTTTGCTTTTTTTTTGGGGGGGGGAAGTGATTGGATCACTTTCAGCAGTATTCAGAGACTATTTATGGATCTGTGCTCAGGGGTCTTTACTGGCAGTGCTCAAGGTACCATATGTAGTGCCTGGAGTTGAATCAGAGATGGTTACATGTAAGCCACATGCCTTTCGTTCTTTTAAAGTTGGACATGCTATGACAAGCAAAAGGAAATACTTACAAATATTTTCTATAAATGAATAAATGAATAGCCCTTTATTTTAATGCTGTGTTAAAGAGTAGAGACAGGAAAACTCTCGATAATTGGTCTTATTCCAAATGAGCCTACAGTTTGCTACTATGAAGTTCAGAAATGTCTGTAAGATTTGAAATTTTTTTTCCTCCATAAAGTAGGATGGCTAAGGTCAACTTAAGTGTTTCTCTTCTCCAATGTGGAATTCTAAAATTGATGAATATTGGAATTGCCTTCCTCCAAGTCACGTGGGCTCAATATGACTGAAGTTGCTTAGGTTATAGTTAACCAGTTTCCCTAGGAGCAGGCCTCAGGAAGAACAGAGAACTGTGGTATTTTATTTTATTTTTATTTTATTTTATTTTATTTAACTTCTGAATTGAATCACTGTGAGATAGACAAAGCTGTTCATGATTGGATTTCAGTCATAGAGTATCCCAACACCCGTCCCTCCCTCCACCAGTGTACATTTCCCAGCACCAGTGTCCCCAGGTTCCCTACCATCACCCTCAACCCCCACCCTCTCTCTCTCTCTTTCTCTCTCTCCTCTCTCTCTCTCTTTCTCCTCTCTCTCTCTCTCTCTCTCTCTCCCCTCTCTCTCTCTGTCTCTGTCTCTCTCTCTCCCTCCATCCTTTCTTTTGGGTACTGTGGTTTGCAATATTGATACTGAAAGGTTATCAGAAATAATGGTTTCTTGTCTCCCTCCCCTGTAGCAAGACTAAAGGGACTTTACTCAGCTGTTTGCTGTAGGAATCTGCTCAAACTTCTGGAGGTAAATTTCACAATAGTGTTGGACCCCTCCTATGACCCCTCCAGCCCTTTTAATCTTAGATTTGTCCACACAGAGATTTCAGAATTTATCAGTGGAAGTTCAGGTTTTACTACTTGGGACCAAATTCCCAGCGCAGTTTCCATGTCTAGTCTCAGCCAGTGTAATCTCTGATTCCTCGTGTGTACCAGTCTCTCTGGTCTATGAGACAGCGATTTGCCTGTGTTTTCCCAACTTTAATGTATATGAAGAGAGTTTTTGACCAGTTTTGCTTTTTCGACTTCTTGTTAGAATAGAGGGTGATTTCCAGAGTCCTTACATGTGAAAATAGGAAGCCTGAAGTACAACTTTGTTCTTTCTCAGTGTACTCTCAGGCATTGTAATCTTGCCTGAAATATTTTTAAAAAGATTAAACGACAACAATGCACTCTTTTGGCTCTTCAATTTTAGAATTTACCTTAATCATAAAATATTAGGCAGAGCTTTCCTTTTTGTAGACGACAGGGTGAGCAAGAAAGGACCACCCTACACCTACCATTGAAGAATATGCTCTACCATCATGAATGTGCAGAAGAAAAAAGCACTCATACTACTCCAGAAAATCAGAGTTGCTAGCAACTGTCCTTCTTATCACTCATAGTCCTGATAGCTTTTGCACAGATAAAATTACGGAGGATAGAGAATAAAAAAAAATCAGGGCTTGTTTGGAAAGAAATGTCTACTTTACTATCTAGGGATGTGACTCAGTTGGTAGAATACATACCTACATGTGTGATCCATGGCTTTGATGACTACCACTATCTGTCCCCCAGCCTCAAACAGAGAATGATTTCCATTTTTTTTTTTTAAGAAGAGGGACTGGCAGCTGGAGCTATAGCACAGCGGGTAGGGCGTTTGCCTTGCACACTGCCGACCCAGGTTTGATTCCCAGCATTCCATATGGTCCCTTGAGCATACCAGGAGTAATTCCTAAGTGCAAAGCCAGGAGTAACACCTGTGCATCACCAGGTATGACCCAAAAAGCAAAAAAAAAAACAAGAAGAAGAAGAAGAGGGACTAAGAAGAGGATAACTGAAGGTAAAGCACCTGTCTTATAAATAAGAAGTCTATCAGGCTGCAAGTTTGATTCCTGGGATCACCTCACACGTTCCAGTGAGATATTAACAGCTTGGACCTCCAAGACCAAAACTAAGTAAGCTGTCTCTGATGTATCACTATCAATAGTGTGCAGCCCTTGGTATCCCAGAAATAAGAATCATATAAAGAAAGGGAAGGGAAAGGAAAAAGAAAAGCAGAATAATTAGATAAGAATGTGATCACAAACATCTTGATATAATGATTAAGCAAGATATCACCTTTAATACAGCATCTATAAAGGAAACATTGCAAAAAAATCTAGATTGGGCACTTAAAATGGAGAAAGTGTTCCAAAAATACGAATCTTTGGATCAGAGGAGAAAAGGTTACATATTAGCTAAATAAGAGTGTACTGGAAAAAGTCAGTTCTCTTCATTGGTTAACATTAATTCAGAAACTCTAAATAATGTTAAAATTTTCAAAGTTTCACCTTAAAGCCAAAAGTTTACAAATATAGTTGGACATTTTGGTTACCACAGATTTCATAACTATTCTATCAGATATCCAGGGAGGTACTTGCATACTCTGCAGGAAATAAATAGTATGAATAGGAGCAAAAGGGAACAAACATGTTAAATAACTGAGGATTTTCCCCTTCCTTTTCACTAAGCATTCCTTTAACTTCCATAATAAGGAATATGCTTTACAGAAGAATATCCTCATTTATATAGGCTTTTGAAATGTAAACTGTGGCGGTGGCTGTAGGCGGCTTCTTTAAAAGCAGCTACTTCCAGAGACGTTAAAAAAGATATTAATCCCAAATTGAAATAAGCATAAATTATAAGCAATGAGACTCCAATGTCTTGTTAAGGATAATGAATTCTAAATAAGGTCAGACGCTTCCAAGGTAGTATATGAAAGCCCAGAAACATGATAAATCCTCAGGTTATGAAATAAAGTCTTTAAATAATATCTCATTGAAAGTTTTGTTTTACTTATGCATTGTCTGAAAGTCACTGTTTAGCTTATAGATGATACAAACGAAATTCAGTGCGGGTAGTATTAGATTTGATGGTATCTAAAAAAAGCAAAGTCTAGACTAAAAAGCACTTGGGCTTTGCAGAGAAAAGAAAAATAATGTTCAATTTTTAATTTACTTATGCTTTCTTATATGACTGATAATTTTGAGTTCTTTAAATACATAAGAAAAGTTTGAATAGAGAGAAATATTGAAAATAGAATCAAATGTGAAAGGGTAATATACTTTTATAAGATATTATATTTTAATGTGTTTTGTATTTTAATGTGATCTTATCTCCAAGATCAGCTAATATTCTCATTATATAATTTACTTTTTTAAAAATTCATTGACTTCTTTTTTAAATGCAAACAGCTTGACCTAACTCTGATACTTCCATATTATCCAGATACTTATCTCTTTAGTTATCTAAATCTAGTACATAGATTCTTAGATTCCTCATTTTCTGTGTTCTCAGAAGTATTAAACCAGAAGACTGTTTTATATACTTCTTTAAGAAAATATTTAAAGAACAGCTAACTGAGCTTTCACTTTTCCAAAATGCCTTTGCTTTTCATCTTGATGAACAGTTTACCAAAGGATAGATGCCATTTTTACAAATATTTTATCCCAGACATTTGGAAGGTGTGTTGTACTATCTTGTAACATCCAATGATGAATGTAATAAACATTATATCCTTTTAAAATTGTTTTTGGAGCTTATTTTGTACTTTCAAATTGCTATTCCAAATTTTCTCCCAAAATGAATGCTTTTTATTTGCAGAGTTAACTCAATCTTTAAAAATACTATATGTTATATATAAGTATATATAGGATGTATGTATGTATTTTCTCTAATTCCCATTGATACATACACAACATACAAAAACACACACACAGGGACTTCAACTCTCTCCCTTTGATTATTTCACCCTCTTATTATGTTTTCACTGTTATTGCCACAAATCACTACAAGCTTTGTGACTTAAAACCAGTTATGTTCTTACAGTTATGGAGATCAGAAATCTTTATAGCAAGGTTTCGATAGAACTGCATTTTTTCAAGTACTCTAAAGGAGAATTCATTTTCTTTTCATCCACCTTCTAAAAGTTGACTGCTTTACTTAGTTCAACAATTCAGCCTCATATTATTTAAATTTCTTTATCTGTTATCATATCTTTTAATTCTGACCATGCTTTCTATTTTCTATTATGAAAACGATGATAACTTTGGGCCAGTCTAAATTATCCAAGATACTTTACTCTTTTGAAAATCATTAGTTTAATCATCACATCCTTAGGCTTTTTTTATCCTTATAAAGTAATATAATCATACATTCCAGGCACTAGGACATAGACATATTTGGATAATTCTTTCTTGTTTATCGTACCGTTCCTTTTCTCTACTCTGTTCACTGAAATTCTCATTGTATGGATCGTGACCTTTCTAGATTAATAACGCATATCTTTAATACTATTTTATTATATGTTAATCTCATTTTAGTTTTTGTACATATATTCTAGTAATAATCAGACTTTTAATTTTTTTAACATTTTGTTAGTAGCAATGAGTTTTTTTCATACTTACATAGAAACTTACATTTTTATTTTATAAAATTTTCTTCTATATTGTTCTACATTTCAGTAGAGTTAATTTCATTTATATTTCAAATAAATTAATCTGAATTTCATTATTTAAAAAGAACAATTTGTTTTTATGATAATCTATCTTCACTAAGAATATTTACAATGTATTCTTTATTTTCATTTGAGTATGTTTTCAGAGAAGAAGCAAAATAAATATATATGACATGTGACACAATTTAAACTACACATTTTTAGACTAATTTTAGTTTAATTATTGTTCTAAAGTTAGTCACTTAAAATAACAATATAATAAAAGTAGTATATTGTATATAATATATAATATATCTATATAAATATGTAGCAGAGTAGCACTGTCATCCTGTTGTTCATTGATTTGCTCAAGCAGGCACCAGTAACATCTTCATTGTTAGACTTGTTACTGTTTTTGGCAGATTGAATATGCCACAGGTAGCTTGCCAGGTTCTGCTGATAAATATATAAAAGTAATAAAAATATTGCTTCTATAATGGATGGGGGGAATAAAAAGGAAATAAATAGAAGCCATTAGAAAGGCAGATGAGTATCAGTGATGGGCAAAATTTTTAAAAAATGTAAAAATAAATGCATTAGATAAAAGGCTAACATACAAAACATTAAATTCACAAATCTCAACAACAACCGAGATACAACTACAATAATGCCATGAGAAATAATTCTTTAAAGACATGTATTAAACAACTAGGTAAAGGAAAAGGCATTTATTATCACTGATTAATAGGAAAATGTCAATCAAAAAGAGAGTGATATATTATCTCACACCAGTGACAAAGGCATAGAGCAAAAAAATCAGAAACAACCAATAATGACAGGGTTTAGTGAAAAAGGACACTCTTTAGCAACGTCATCAGTCTCTGCCTCTGTGAAATACAGTTTAAATATTTCTCAAAAACTTAAATATAGAATTACTACATGACTATTCCTTGATTTCTATCCAAAGACAACAATTAATCATTAACTCAAAGAGATATATTCATTCCTATATTCCTATTTCATTTCAGCACTGGCCAATGTATGGCAACAATAGCCAATGTATGGAAACAATTCAATTGTCCAACAGTATGAGTCGTATATCTATTAATACTATGGACTACTATAAGGTTATAACAAAAGGTGTTAGTATGCCTTTTGCTACAACAAAGATGGAGCTCCGGAGTGTTGTGTTAAGCAAAATACATCAGAGGGATAAAGACAAATAGTATATAATTTCACTCATATGGTGAATTTATATAAACTGAGCTCCCGGAAGAGAGCGATGCAGAGTCTCTTGGTCACACGCCTGGCTGTCTTCCCCAGGGCCCGTTGGAGGGGATGGGCTCCAGCTTCCCTTCCCACCCAGAGCAGAGCTCCCGCAGCCAAAGACCTCTGGAGCCTAGTCACAGCCATGCTCAAGTCCCCTCTCCACATGTTTGGACGAGCCTCACGCATGAAGTTACCAGCAGAGGAACCCAGGTATGTGGGACCCAGGGCTGAGACCTCCAAGCCTGCTCGGATTGGGTCTGGGCCTCCTCCTCCCAGATTTCCCATTTTCCAGTAGCTAGGTAGTCACACTCAGGGACTGCCCCCTTCACCGTGTAATCCCACCAATAGCCAACATCCAGAGATTTAAAACCTAGCTCCCGGAAGTGCACGGGACTTATAGTCTAGTTCTCCCTCTGGGAGAACCTGTGAAGCTACCGAGAGTTTCCTGCCCACATGGGAGAGCCTCGAAAACTCCCCATGGTGTATTCATATGCCCAAACCAGTACCAATGATGGGTCTCATTTCCTTGACCCTGAAAGATCCTCCAATGCAGCATCATTGGGAAGGAGGAGTAAAGAGAGGCTTCTAAAAATCTCAGGGCTAGGACGAATGGAGACAGTACTGAGACTGCTCGAGAAATTTGATGATCAACAGGATGATGATGATGATGATGATGTTGATGATGATGATGATGATGATGATGATGATGATGATAGCAAAGTGGTGGACTTTGACTATAGTACTGAGGTTACCAAGTGGTGATGAGGAGAGTGGTGAAATGAAGAGCTATCTTATGGGGTAGTACATGTGGTATGTAAAAAAGTAGCATGTGAATAATACCCACAGACAGTAGGAGCAAAAACCAGGAGGACCCTGGTCCATGGTAGAAGCTTGCCACAAAGGTGGAGGGACTACAGTTAGGACAGAGAAGTTACCATGACAACAATGATAGTTGGAAATGATCACTCTGCAACAAACTGAGTGCTACAAGAAGGTAAAGTAATATGCATGATATACCCTTTTGATAACAGTGTTACAAATCACAGTGCCTATAGAGAGAAAGAGAGAGGGGGGAAGAGAGAGAGAGAGAGAGGGGGGGGGGGGAGGGAGAGAGAGGGAGAGAGGGAGGGGGGAGAGAGAAGAGAAATGTAAGCAATTGAAGCATCCTGTGGGGATGGAGGTGGGAGTGATGAGGGCAAGAGGGAAATTGGGGACATTGGACACTGGTGGCCAGAAATATACACTAATGAAGGGATGATTGTTGGAATATTATCACTGTATCACTGTCACTGTCATCCCATTGCTCATCGATTTGCTCGAGCGGGTACCAGTAACATCTCCATTGTGAGACTTGTTACTGTTTTTGACATATCAAATATGCCATGGGTAGCTTGCCAGGCTCTGTCGTGTGGGCAAGATGTTCTAGGTAGCTTGCCGGGCTCTCAGAGAGGGGCGGAGGAATCAAACCTGGGTCAGCCGCGTGCAAAGCTGTGGCTGTGCTTATCGCTCCAACCCGTTGGAATATTATATGATTGAAATTCAATTATGAACAACTTTGTAACTGTATATCTCAAGGTGATTCAACTAAAAATAATTTTTAAAAAAGTATAATGGAAGAGGAGCTAGAGGGATAGTACAGTGAGTAGAGCACTTGTCTTGCAGGAGACTGACCTGGATTTAAAACCTGGCATCCCTTGTGGTCCCCCTTCCAAAGCCCACTAAGAGTAATTCCTGAATACAGAATGGGACCAAGATCAACCCTTGAACACCTCAGGTGTGGCACAAACCCGCAAACAAAAATTTACAAAAAAAATAATGATAATTGAGATCTTTAGCACTTTGGTGATGATGGAGGCACAATAATTTTGTACACCAGAAGCATAAATGCTAATATCGTTTCAATCATGTAAACTCAAGTACAATAATAAGTATATAAAATATAAACAAAATTAAGTTTTGAAAAAATGGCAATTCAGGAGAAATAAACTATACCAAAGAAGTAAACTTTGAGAAGAAAGTTAAACTGATTTTCTTATGCAGAAATGGTAGGAAGGAAAATAAACATATGGAACCTAGGAATTTTCTTAATCTAACTAGAAATGAGAAAGAAAGTTTAGAGCATGAAATTCACAGCTTCCAGTATTTTGTTATTTAATATTATTAAATATTAAATTTATTTTTATTTATTATTGAAGAATTAAAATATTATTATTGGAGTATTAAAATATTCAAAGATTTGAATTTTAATTCAAATATATTGATTTAAGCAATTATGTGGCTCATGTTTTATGTTAAATATTCTATAAAATACTAAGATTTGATGCATGAATACTATAGACATTCAAGTCATCTAATAAAGTAGGTAGGGTGGTATTTCTATAAACATTGTTTATAAGAAATTTGTTCCCCTGACCATGTGACTTCAGTTTTCTCTCACTGCTCTTCTCAACTCAACTAATGTCACCTGGGAAACTGGGAATCTTTATTGACATCCAGTATGTAATATATGCCACCATCCTTATCTCAGCGTTACAATAAAAACTGTGCAAAAGTCAAGGGTATGAAGAAGCAATGGGTTTCGGATGGTTCTTGAATGAGCCAGGACTGTCAGCACGAGCCCCACTGATGACTAAGTTCCTGATGTATTGCCAAGCAAGGACTCTCGGTGTGTTTCTAATTTTATACATGCAGACAGTGCCCTTGTGCCCTTATTTAAAAACAGAAAGAAATCACCGAGTAACAATGTACTGGTTGCCTGTCATTATCAGCTCCTCTCAAAGTCCAATTATTTTATTTAAATTACCAAATATAAATTCTAATCAATCCTTTCCTTACCCAATTGTTCCCAGATATCTATTGAAAATGTTTAAAGTTATGTAAGTTATTTTAATGTGGTGCCAAGTGATTTGCCCCTTGAGCCCAGAATGATTTTGTCCAATAACTCAATTTATCAGTCCTATGTGTTTTAATCCATTGCGTATACTCTATGTCTTTTGTTTTCATTTTTAAAACCAGAAAATTGCTGTATATCTCTTAGTTATTGTAAGAATTAAAAGGACAACTACATGTGAAGCCCTTAAAAAAAGGTGCAGAGATAAGTAGGCATTGAAAAATTACAAGTACTAAGTATACAGTTCCTTGCAATTTCTTGTTTCCTTTCCTTACAGGAATAAATGAAGAATTAATATTTTTATAACTCTATATAATCCTATACAATGATAAATATATTGGTATAAAAATGTATATTAATACTTCCTCTTATCTTTGTTTTAGTGGTGATGTCACTGACTAGTGATTAAGGTACTTCTGTGATATACATCTTAGATACCAAATCAAATGACCTTAGCTTGAAAGTCACACTCCACCTGTTTTCTTGCACCTTCTTTAGTAAATCAAATCATTTTCATCCAATGCATAAGAAGCATACATAAGGTCTGTACTGTAGCACTGTAGCACTGTCGTCCCCTTGTTCACTGATTTGCTCGAGCGGGCACCAGTAACATCTTCATCGTGAGACTTGTTGTTACTGTTTTTGGCACATCGAATAAGGTCACTACTTCTGTTTTTCACTTGCAAATTCTTTCCTTCATGGTTTGATTTCCATTATCATTTTGTCCCCATTTCCAGTAATGATACTTCTCTTTATTTTCAGAGTTGCAAGAGTTACACTACTCTATTACTCTACTCTGAAACGTGCACTGCTTTCCACCCACTTATTGGAAAGACACACTGCCCTTGCCCTTTAAGGAGAGGCAAACTTGAATATTATTTAGTCATGATAAGTTGTGAAACTTAAACCCTCAGGACTTATCTTTAAACATATTTTTATCCTGACATCTTTAAAGTATTATATGATGCAATTATTTCCACAAGTATGTTTTAAATCCATTTGTTTCATTCCAAACAAAATCTCAAGTTGTTACCATCATCATTCATTTAAGGAAAGCAGTTAGCATAAGGAAGTTTGCTTATAGATTGACTAGATAACATTATCCATCCTTTAATAACATTTTTTGGTTTTTTATTGGGAAAGATTAATTTTTTAACTTAGTCACAATGAGATACACAATTACCAAGTTGTTCATGATTGGGTTTCAGTAATATAATGTTACAAGATCCGTCCCTTCACCAGTTGCATTTTCCACCACCAATGTCTCCAATTTTCATCCCTCTCTACCCCTGCCTCTATGGCAGATACTTTTCTTCTTTATTCTCTCTCTCTCTCACTCTCTCTGTCCCCACTTCGCCTTTCCTCCCCCTCTTCCTCTCCCTTTCCCTTTCCCACTCTGTCTCTCCCCCTTCAGAACTTATGATTTATAATACAGATACTGAACGGTTATCAGGTATATCCCTAATCAGCTGTTTTGACACCACTCTAAACACGAGCACCACAGAAGTCATTTGGATCAACTGATTGGAACTGGCAGATACTAAAGATGGCAGAGACCTTGCTTGAAATTTGATCTTTTTTTTTTTTACTGCAATGTGCTTGTAATAAAATTAGCATGAAATCCTCCAGCATTCATCTTATGTCATGACAGTTCAAAACAAAAGATTCATGGTATAAAAACTGTGTTGACAGTGGGCTGGAAAGACAATACAGCAGATAAATAATGGGGATGACTGGCCTAGAGGGTTAGTACAGAGTTTCAATTTCCAATGTCTCCTATGATTGGTCTCCTGAGCAAAACTAGGAGTGATCCCCAGAGCAATCAGTCAGGACTCCAGAGCATTACCAGGGGTGCTCTCACAATCACAAAAAATTAAAAATAAAAAGGAGGTGACCCAATTATTAAAAAAATCTCTACCAAAAGGGGCAACTTTTTCTGGTCCTCCCCTTCTCCTTCTCATTAATATTCACCCCGATCTTAGAGAAGGCAACTCCCTTTAAACTACTCAGCCCCCATCCTGAGTGTGCCTTTGCTCTGTATTCTTCAGATCATGTGCAAAATCTTCAATAACAGTTTACTATGATATACTCTAAGTCTTCTCTATGAATTATTTACCATAATGAAAGCACCTGAACCCTGAGCTGGAATTAACTTGTCTCCTTTGTCTACAAAACATGCACCCTTGCTCCAGCATGAGAAACATAGTTCCACAAAATCCAGGTGGCAAATGTTAGTACCAAGTATTGTAGATCAGGTGAAGCTTAGTACAGACCAGTGTGATGCCCTTGTGATGCCTGTGGGTCTTTACTGTCCATACCAGGCATGAACTGACTGTGACAAGTGCTCTAGAGCCATCGCTTAAACTGTCAGTTGTCATACCAGGTGGAGTCATATAACTGAATATGGGGTTCATGAAGGGGCTGGAGTGATTGCACGGCAGGAAGGGCATTCTCCTTGCACGCGGCTGACCTGAGTTCCATTCCTCTGCCCCTCTCGGAGACCCTGGCAAGCTACCAAGAGTATCTCACCTACATGGCAGAGCCTGGCAATCCACCCATAGTGTATTTGATATGCCAAAACAGTAATAACAAATCGATGAGCAACGGGATGGCAGTGACAGTGGGGTTCATGAAAACATTGGTTTTAGTGAAAAATTTCTGAATATGCATTAAGCAAAGTTCACTCATAGCCAAACACCTAGTGGATGCACGAGCGGTGCTCATTCAAATTATATTTCTCAGGCAAAAAAAAAAAGTGTCATAAGTGGGAAAAAGTTTAGTTTAGCTTTAGATATACTGTAAATACTAAGAAATTATCACAGAGTTTTGACCACTGAGCATTTATGATTCCATTTAGAGACATACAAATATAGAGAATTATAATCCTAAATCTCATCTCTCTAAGAGCAGCAGGAATTAAGTGCTACCTGTAGAGCAGAAAATGGCATTGAGTGATCTTAAGAATCAAGTAAACTTGAGGACAGAAATATTGTACAGGTTTGAGTGCTTCCCTTACATTGGTTTGATGCCATTCAATCCCTTGCATCACATATGTTCCACCCAGGGATAGCAGGAGTAATCCTTGAGAGCAGAGCCAGGAATGACCCTTCAGTACAGCTTTGGCATCACCCCACTCCCACTCCTCCCACACAAGAGCTGAGTAAAATTGAACGCAAACTTAAGCCTAATCTGTGCATTTTTGATTGGAAGCATGTAGTGAGTATACATTATACACAGAAAGGCATGTGACAGGACTTAGAAACAACAGGACAGTTTGATCACTATAAGGATTATTTAACATGGACTCCCTTTTCCTTCCTTCCTTCCTTCCTTCCTTCCTTCCTTCCTTCCTTCCTTCCTTCCTTCCTTCCTTCCTTCCTTCCTTCCTTCCTTCCTTCCTTCTTTCCTTCCTCCCTCCCTTCCTCCCTTCCTTCCTTCCTTCCTTCCTTCCTTCCTTCCTTCCTTCCCTCCTTCCATCCTCCCTCCCTTCCTTCCTCCCTCCCTTCCTTCCTTCCTTCCTTCCTTCCTTCCTTCCTTCCTTCCTTCCTTCCTTCCTTCCTTCCTTCCTTCCCACCTTCCTTCCTGTCTAACTTCCATCCTTCCTTCCTGACTAACTTCCTTCCTTCCCTCCTTTCTTCCTTCCAACCCTCCTTCCTTCCCTCCTTCCTTCCTTCCTTCCTTCCTTCCTTCCTTCCTTCCTTCCTTCCTTCCTTCCTTCCTTCCTTCCTTCCTTCCTTCCTTCCTTCCCTCACTCCCTCCTTCCTTCCTTCCTTCCCACCTTCCTTCCTGTCTAACTTCCTTCCTTCCTTCCTGACTAACTTCCTTCCTTCCTTCCCTACTTTCTTCCTTCCCTCCCTCCTTCCTTCCTTCCTTCCTTCCTTCCTTCCTTCCTTCCTTCCTTCCTTCCTTCCTTCCTTCCTTCCTTGCTTCCTTCCTTCCTCCCTTCCTTCCTCCCTTCCTTCCTTCCTTCCTTCCCTCCTTCCTTCCTGTCTAACTTCCTTCCTGCATAACTTCCTTCCTTCCTTCCTTCCTGCATAACTTCCCCACTTCCTTCCTTCCTTCCTTCCTTCCTTCCTTCCTTCCTTCCTTCCTTCCTTCCTAACTTCCTTCCTTCCTGCTGCCTAACTTCCTTCCTGCATAACTTCCCTCCTTCATTCCTTCCTTCCTTCCTTCCCTCCTTCCTTCCTTCCTTCCTTCCTTCCTCCCTCCCTTCCTTCCTTCCTTCCTTCCCTCTTTACTTCCTGTCTAACTTCCTTCCTTCCTTCCTGCCTAACTTCCTTCCTTCCCGCCTGCCTAACTTCCTTCCTTCTTGCCTGCCTAACTTCCTTCCTGCATAACTTCCCTCCTTCTTTCCTTCCTTCTTTCCTTCCTTCCTTCCTTCCTTCCTTCCTTCCTTCCTTCCTTCCTTCCTTCCTTCCTTACCTCCCTCCCTCCCTCCCTCCCTCCCTCCTTCCTTCCTCCCTCCCTCCCTCCCTCCCTCCCTCCCTTCCTTCCTTCCTTCCTTCCTTCCTTCCTTCCTTCCTTCCTTCCTTCCTTCCCTCTTTCCTTCCTGTCTAACTTCCTTCCTTCCTTCCTGACTAACTTCCTTCCTTCCTTCCCTCCTTCCTTCCCTCCCTCCCTCCCTCCTTTCTTCCCTCCTTTCTTCCTTCCCTCCTTCCTTCCTTCCTTCCTTCCTTCCTTCCTTCCTTCCTTTCTTCCTTCCTTCCTTCCTTCCTTTCCTCCCTCACTCCCTCCTTCCTTCCTTCCTTCCTTCCTTCCTTCCTTCCTTCCTTCCTTCCTTCCTTCCCACCTTCCTTCCTGTCTAACTTCCTTCCTTCCTTCCTGACTAACTTCCTTCCTTCCCCCCTTTCTTCCTTCCCTCCCTCCTTCCTTCCCTCCTTCCTTCCTTCCTTCCTTCCTTCCTTCCTTCCTTCCTTCCTTCCTTCCTCCCGTCCTTCCTCCCTTCCTTCCCTCCTTCCTTCCTGTCTAACTTCCTTCCTGCATAACTTCCCTCCTTCCTTCCTTCCTTCCTTCCTTCCTTCCTTCCTTCCTTCCTTCCTTCCTTCCTTCCTTCCTTCCTGCCTAACTTCCGTCCTTCCTTCCTTCCTTCCTGCATAACTTCCCTACTTCCTTCCTTCCTTCCTTCATTCCTTCCTTCCTTCCTTCCTTCCTTCCTTCCTGCCTAACTTCCTTCCTTCCTGCCTGCCTAACTTCCTTCCTGCATAACTTCCCTCCTTCATTCCTTCCTTCTTTCCTTCCTTCCTTCCTTCCTTCCCTTCTTCCTTCCTTCCTCCCTCCCACCCTTCCTTCCTTCCTTCCTTCCTTCCTTCCTTCCTTCCTTCCTTCCTTCCTTCCTTCCTGTCTAACTTCCTTCCTTCCTTCCTTCCTTCCTTCCTTCCTTCCTTCCTTCCCTCCTTCCTTCCTTCTTGACTAACTTCCTTCCTTCCTTCCTTCCTTCCTTCCTTCCTTCCTTCCTTCCTTCCTTCCTTCCTTCCTTCCTTCCCTCCTTCCTTCCTTCTTGACTAACTTCCTTCCTTCCTTCCTTCCTTCCTTCCTGCCTAACTTCCTTACTTCCTGCCTGCCTAACTTCCTTCCTTCTTTCCCTCCTTCCTTCCTTCCTGACTAACTTCCTTCCTTCCTGCCTAACTTCCTTCCTTCCTTCCTTCCTTCCTGCTTGCCTGCCTAACTTCCTTCCTTCCGTCCTTCCTTCCTTCCTGCCTGCCTGCCTGCCTAACTTCCTTCCTTCCTTCTTTTCCTCCTTCCGTCCATCCTTCCTTCCTGCCTGCCTGCCTGCCTAACTTCCTTCCTTCCTTCTTTCCCTCCTTCCTTCCTTCCTTCCTGACTAACTTCCTTCCTTCCTTCCTTCCTTCCTTCCTTCCTTCCTTCCTTCCTTCCACCCTTCTTTCCTTCCTTCTTTCTTTCTTTCCTCCCTTCTTTCCTTCCTTCTTTCTTTCCTTCCTCTTTTATTTGCATTTTTGTTGCGCTATCTCACTGGCCCACTAGGCTCACTTTTCTAACTACTTAAAACTATAAAAAGCTCATATGGGAACACAGAATTTTAAAAATATATTACAAAATAGTATATATGACTGTCAATTAAATATTTCTACGTACTATAAATAAGTCTCACAATGGAGACATTTTTGGTGCTCGCTCAAGCAAATCGATGAACAATGGGATGACAGTGCTACACTGCTACTATAAATAAATATTTCTTCAGTATATCTTCTTCCATTTTCCTTTTTAATGGGAACCTAATGTTCCAATAAACTGTTATATTTAGGCAAGCCGTATGAGACACCAGCAAAAGTATCTTTAATTATCTTTCAGAAAATAACCCAGAAAACAAAATAAGCAAAACCAATCAACAATAAAAACGGCAAAAAAAAATAGATTGACTGTTTCCTGGAGAATCCAGAAACTGGCAAGATCTTGGACAGTAAAAGTAACATGAAATGTTTGCCAGTGTCTGTTCATAGAGGTCTGTGTTTACAATATATCAAACTTTGTTTTTCTTAATGAAACGAACATATCTGTGGATAATCAATTCCTACCACCTTTTCTCAAATTTTTCAAAGATGAAAATGACCAGGGGTGGTTGAATACTCATTATTATAGAAAAATGTGGGTCTATAAAAATGTGGAATGTTAGTGCCTCAAATCAACCTTGATTGATTTTCTTTGAAGGACTGGAGGTATTGGAAGATCACCAATGTTTCCTGATGATCAGAAAGGACCCTAAGACTTGTTGTAGAATCTATATCTGGAGCCATGTAAACTGTTCTGCAAAAATTGGTTCCACCCTCACTTACATTTTCAATGCAATCAATTATGAAGATTCCATCTTTCTCCCCACAAGACCTGATTTTTTTTCTGTCAGGATGTAGTATTGCCTGTTACTAACTCACCATTAGGGCTGTTTCAACCACACCCTGACAGCTGCAGAAGTTTTTGGTAACCATTCTAATTCCACTTTTCCTTCCATCTGTCTGCAGATGGTTTAAATTTGACCCTTTAAAAAATTACACCAAGAAACAATTACTACGCTTATAGATTTCCCATTAGTAAAACGACAGGATTTTGATTTGCAGTCTTGTCATTGTGAATTATGCTGGGAGTTTGAGTTCATCCTGGACACAAGGTTTTGATACTAATTTTGAATCTGATCACTAATATTTCATTTAGATTTATTATTTTAGTACTAAATTTATTTTTAGTACTTTTGGTACTAAAAATTTTGAAAACATTGGCTTCCTTTAACAGTATGGTTGACATCTTACAAAACTATTCATAAAGCAAATGTCCTAAAATAGTGCTTTAATATAGGAAAAATAAAATGTTTTTTATTTCAGATATTTTAAACTTAGAGATTAATAAAATAATTATTAAACATTGACCTAAGAGAGATGTCATTTAATGGTAAACTTGCTAGAGTTAGGGCAAGGGTTAGTATATTGATACTGACATTTATTTACAATGATTTACACCTGAAACTAATATGATGTTAGCGTGAGGTGCTAGGACAAGCAATTGAAAGAGAATGACAAGTGTGGAAGGAGTATGAAAAAAAAAAGACTAGATGGAACATTTTATTGGGGTTCAGGAAAATTGATTTCTCCATTTGACTCATTAGTAACAAAATGAGTTAACTAGTGCATGTTAACACTTCCTTCTTCTCAGCTCCCTGTGTATTACAAATGCACAGCTCCCTTACTTCATGAAGCATTTTATTCTTTAGGAAAATTGGAGAATCAAGTTTTATGCATGTAAAAATATAATTAAGATTCTAAGTCTGTATATGATGATAAATGCAGAACACAGCAGATTTAAGCAAATATAGGTCTTCCTCTTGGCTTTAAATATGTATTATGTGAATATTTGTTGTGTTTCTTATAAATAATGAATATCAATAACTATATAAATAATGAGTTTCAATAAATAATGAAGTTATTCTTTAAAAATATGTTGAAAGTACAAATTATACTAAGATATAAGAAAAAATCATCCATAACCTAAATAATTTCCTAAATATGCTATCAGTAGCTTCTAATCTGTGATGGAGCATTTTATGTGTGAAGTAGAATATGGGTAGCTACCAGATATTCACTCAAATTTTATTTTAGATATTACTGTCAAGTTGTGTTTCATTTGTTTTAAAGATGAGATTAACAGTCAAATCTGTAGACTGTGCATAAAGATATATCACTGTATCACTGTCATCTCATTGCTCATCGATTAATGTCTCCATTGTGAGACTTGTTGTTACTGTTTTTGGCATATTGAATACACCACGGGTAGCTTGCCAGGTTCCGTTTGGGCAAGATACTCTGGGTAGCTTGCTGGGCTCTCCAAGAGGAGCGGAGCAATAGAACCCGAATTGGCCGCATGCAAGGCAAACGCCCTACCCACTGTGCTATGGCTCCAGCACGCATAAAGATGCTTATTCTCCTAATGTTGGTAGCCTTCATGAAATCAGTTGAATTAATGATTTTTTCATTTAGTGTCAGAAATTTGGTGATTATTATCTCAGCCTCACACTCCTGTCTAAAAAGAAAAATAACAATGTCCTCAAGAGCTGACACTTCCTATGGGAGAAAGAATTATGGAAAAAAGAATTATCTTCCTTTATACTCAAGTTGAAACATGAGCTCTTTTTCTGGTTTTATGACTGCCAATCTATCAATAGATGAATGAAACACACAGATACATACACACATGCTTTTACTTCTGTATCTTTATGGAATCCTTACCAATACACCACCAGCCTACAAGTCTAAGCACCATAAAAGTACCATAAAATGCCATTAAAAACATGTTGCTTAAGGGGTGAAGAGATATTACAGTAAGTAGGACACTTGCTTTTCACACTGCTTAAGAGTATTGGATTCTCGCACCCCATTGGATGCTGGAGTATTAGTAAGAGTTTTTCCTGAGCAAAATCCAGCACCTTATAATTGCCTTGATTGTGGCGTTTGAAATTTTCTCTTGCAGACAGAGAACTGACTACTACCAATAGAGGAAAGGCCTCTAGAGACAAACATTAATTGTATTTTATTTCAGTATTTATTTATCATAAGTTTTAAATCTACCATATAAGATCTGTGACTTATACGCTCATATAAAATGTATTTTATTTAATTATAATATGTAGCTAAATTTCTGGCATACCTTCCTGAGGTCTTTGGTCACTTATGCTTTGAATCAACTGAAGAATGTGAAATTACTATACTATTGCTCTAAGTTGACACTAGTTCTATCGAAGTAGAAATGTTGCTATGGTTCACGGAAGCTTATGGAGATTAAATTGCTTTCAATTTTCTCTTAAAATAGATTTTTTAATTATTTTCCTGCTCCCACATATATCGTTGGGTAATACAGATTAAGAAATTGCCATCATCACTCTAAAAGCAACATGTGTTGTGGGGGAAAGATGATGCGGGCCCAATATAGACTAGAGACTGAACACAACGGCCATTCAACACCTTTATTGCAAACCACAACACCTAATCAGAAAGAGAGAACAAAAGGGAATACCCTGCCATAGTGGCAGTGTGGGGTGGGTGGAGACGGGACTGGGGAGGGGGGGAGGGATGTTGGGTTTACTTTTGGTAGAGAATGGGCACTGGTGAAGGGATGGGTTATCAAACTTTGTAAGGGAGAAACATGAGCACAAAAATGTATAAATCTGTAACTGTACCGTCACGTTGACTCACTAATTAAAAATAAACTATTAAATTAAAAAAAATAAAGATGCTTTTAGCCTCAAAAAAAATAAAAGCAACATGTGTGTTTAGAATACATAGTTTGTTAGAGAAACATAAAATAGATGGCATCTATGAGAGAATACTTGGGAGCAGAGTACAGTGCACGCTATCTTCTGAACTCACATTATACATTAGCAGGAGCAGTCTGTAGATAGTCTGAATGTCCCCTATGTATCTTTTAGCAAAGGACACATCCCCAGATCTTGAAAGCTAGAAGAGTAACTGAGACCACTTCAAGTCAACAAGTGTGTCACAGTACTTCAAGACAGCATATAGTTGTAAGTTAGTCTAGAAGGAAAATTAAACACCTTGTCTCATAGGAGAGCAGTAAATCTATAAGGTATCTTTGGGCCAGGTACAAAGACCAGAGTGGTGATAGTTCTTACACATGTCCCAAAGTGAGTTCCACTATTTTGCCAGAAAATTTGGTCCTTGAGTTGTATCAACTTGAGGAATGTAGATTGTCCTTTACTCTGATTATAAAAGGCTTCTTAGCAGAGTTCTGTGGAATATCTTTATTATTATACACATACACACACGCTGTAAGTGCATGGATGGCAGTGCTAGGTGGAGAGGTATAGTCTGAGGCTTAGGAGAATCCACTACTAAATAATGTCTTTTTCTGAATATAAATTTTGCTCCTCCAGACTCACTTCTCCCTTTAAAAAGTGCTTTGTGCAAGTTACAGGGCCTATAACCTGAGAGAGAATATTTTATTATTCCCTTAGAAAGGTAAATGAATAAATGTGAATTGGAGCTTGTTTAATTACCTACTCCCCACACACAAATAATCTTCTATTACTCTTATAATTCTCTCCACGCTATATTTAATTAGTATCTGTGTCTCAGAGCAGAGGACTACTCTGAGGAATGTCATGATCAAGTGCTTAATAACTTTACCATAAGAGAAAAAGGAAAATTTAAATAGCCGTAAGTTATTGTAGAGTACATACCTTATATTACATCTGCGTACAAGTTCATGTTTATATATAGAGAGAAAACCGATGTTCCTGACAAATAAAGTGAGTTGTTCAATTGTTCCTTTCAAATTATTATGGAGAAAAAGACATTGAAAATCAATACTTTTAAGAT
Organism: Sorex araneus; assembly: GCF_027595985.1. Lineage (NCBI taxonomy): Eukaryota > Metazoa > Chordata > Mammalia > Eulipotyphla > Soricidae > Sorex > Sorex araneus. The sequence goes on along the minus strand of NC_073303.1, from coordinate 169,148,789 downwards.
ATTAATATTTGCGCTAGGCTCCAAATGGTCCTTTGATTTCTTGCAACCAAGATATAGATGCAAAACAATGGTTATAATTAAAGCAATCACTCCCTCATTCTGGGTAACTCAGAGAAGGGAACACCAAGTAAAATGTGGTCGGAGGTCATACGGGGGAAATGTGACACGTGCCGAATTTAGAGACTGAACACAATGGCCACTCAACACCTTTATTGAAAACCACAACACCTAATCAGAGAGAGAGAACAAAAGGGAATACCCTGCCATAGTGGCAGTGTGGGGTGGGGGGAGATGGGACTTGGGAGGGTGGGAGGGAAGCTGGGTTTACTGCTGGTGGAGAATGGGCACGGGTGAACGGATGGGTTCTCAAACTTTGTATGGGGGAAACATGAGCATAAAAATGTATAAATCTGTAACTGTACCCCCACGGTGATTCACTAATAAAAAAAATTGAACACATTAAAAAAAAGCAATCATCTGATTAATAGAGTTTATACCAAATTCTCTATTTTTTTCTGCTTTTCTCATGTGAGCTAAGATGTCCAAATAATCCCAAAACACAACCAAAAATATATTTTGTGTTGTCTGTTATGAAGAACTGCTGAACATGCTTACAAAAAAGTGTTCATATTGGAAATAGTGTGATGATTGTTTTATTTTGACAGGACCCATTAAGACATTCTATAGGATATCACTAGCATGTTGTTAAAATTTGGGTCATGTGAGCTTTGGTATATATATATATATATATATATATGAAAATATGTATATATGCATATATATTTCCCTCTATGCTTTGTTGCCTACTGTCTGAACCCCATCAAATATGGTGTGGTAATTATGAATAATGGTAGGGAGTGTCCTATGATGTGTCCAGGAATATGTTCACTCATATGTTAGGCTCAGCTCGAGCATGTGGGGAGCGGCCTTGAGTGTGAAGGCAGTTGGGTTGTGGAGGTTTTCAGCTGCCGAGACTGGGTCCCTTCATGCGGGGAGGGGTCTCACCCACCCCCCTCTGGAGTGCCCCGAGTGAAACAGCCTGGTGTGGAGTCTGGTAGCATGGCTAGGGGGGCCTCATGTTATGCTCCCTTCCGGGAGAAGTAGCCATGTGATCTGGATGGTGGCCAATGATGAGATTCTTTATTTTTATTTTTTCAATCTTTTTTTATTGTGATTTACAATACTGTTAACAAAAGAGTTTGAGAATGCAATTGTGCAACAATATGCCTTCCACTATTTGTCAGCATTCTTCCCTCTATGTCTCCAGACACCTCTGTGCACTGACCCTCAGGAGTCAGTGCAGTCACTTCTCACTTATTATCCTCACTTCTTTATATTACATATATGAAAGAGATTAGTTTACATTTGTCCCTCTTAGACTACATCATCATGATACTCTTTAAGTTCATCTCTGTAGCAATCATCTCATCGTTTGATTTTTCCAAACTGCATAGTAGTATTTCATTTTGTATACATACCACAGTTTATATTTTAAATCTATAAAAACTATACTTTTAGTTGAATATCATTTTTACAAAGTGTTAGTAATGGATTTCAGGCATGCAATATTAAGCTTCATATTACCTCCAGTTTAAGTATTCCTTCACCAGTTTCTCACAAAAAAAGAATCAAGGGGATCCAAATTGGAAAAATAGGGTCAATTATCACTAGCAGATGACATGATAGTATACACAGTTGACTCAAAGGATTTCACTAGAATTATTTCACTAAAATATAAAACAGGAAAATGTTTGAGAAGCACTACTTTATTGCATAATTTAAAGCTGGGAAAAGAAAAACCTCCCATCTACTTTTTTTGCCCAGGTCTGCTTTGCCCATCTGGGGAGTTTTAGCACTCCCTATAAATTTTAATAGCATTTACTCCATGAAGGATCAATGCTTTATTGGCAAGCTTAAGGCCATTCTCACCATTCTGGCTACTGAAATGATGATGTCAGCTTCTTAATCTATATTACCCAACTACATACTCTGGGAGCAGGAAAATAATTAAAAAATAGATCACTGATATAACAAATCCATTTTGAGAGAAATTTGAAAATAATTTATTCTCCATAATCCTTGGTGAGCCACAATGACATCACATTTCTTGTTAATAATAACATATAATATGTTAATAATGACTGGTGTCTACTCAAAGCAATAGTATGAGATTTTCCCTTTCTTCAGTTGAGTGAAAACAAAATCACCACAGACACTACAGAAAGAGACTCTGCAGGAAGATGTAGTCTATTAAGGAGGTATTGCAGGACCTAAATCTAGGAACTCCGCTCTCCTTTTTAATCAAGGGTTTTCAGGTTAATGGACTAGTTTGAATGAAGGGATCGGGTGAGAGGCAATGACTTCTTTCAGCAATGGCTTAGATAAGATTTCAACTCCAATGGCCAGTGTAAGACTCTAATAATTGAGGCACTAGTCTCCAATCCCCAGCACATGGTCCCCCATGCACCACTGCAGGTGAGACCCCTTTCTAGAAATAAACAAAACAAACAAACTCTCTCTCTCCCTCTCGGTATATATATATATATATATATATATATATATATATATATATATATATATATATATATATATATGTGTGTGTGTGTATGTGTGTGTGTGTGTGTGTATACACACACATATATATACTCTCCAGATTGAATTTATTGCCTTTAATATGGATCAAATAATGTTTTATAGTTGTTTTGTCCTTTGTCCCAGATTATTACAGGTTAAAACACGTTGCTTGAACGTCAAGCCATCCCTTCGATCAGTTCTGGTTATTGAATCCTTATTGTCTCATGTCATTAAGTCCTGCTCTTTGATCATCCATCAGCCTGATCATCCACGATTTCCATGAAAATCATGTCATCTGCTTCAAGTACTACACTTGCCACTATCATCTCAAATTTATGATGACAGTCAACACCAAGTTTTCAAGGATTCTGCTGTTTCCCTAATAACACATTTCTTAATACCCGAGGGATGGGAGTGTAACTTTCAGTCAACATTGTCAGAGGGAAAGAAAGCAAGTCACACATAATAATTTTATTCTAACATTACCAAATTTGTAAGTCTGTTGGACTCCTTCCTCTAAATAATTACAGGGAAGATCTGGAATCTTGACCTCATTAAATGTAGCTTTTTGTGGATCCCATGCTTTAGTAACCAAGCAAACTACTGGCCATTTCAGCCTATTAATTAAGCATACTGAATCCTATAGCCTACCATATTAATACCTAAATTGACAGATATACTCAACTTACCCTTTCTACTCTATCTCCTAAAGCTAAAGTGTTTAGGGATACATTTATGTACATGATTCTCAGGTTGTGGATGAAAAAACCTGAGAAGTTCTTAAAACCCTGTGACGTATAGGCTACTTAGTTCTCAAGATAATGAGTGATTATCTTCTAAATCTTACTGGAATTTGAATCCCAGTTTTCATGTCTTGAGGCAATGAGGTATGATTTCAGTAGATCGTAGGGGAATGCTAGTTTCCTTCAAAGATAAAGAAGTTGTTTCAACTGGCAAATAGATTGGGGGATCAGTTACGAAATTCATCAGTTATGACTTTTAGTCATGCCTTCAACCCTGTGTCTATAATTTATCTGAAAATGTATTCTAAATTGTTTTGAAATCTTTTCATTTTCTATTTGTGTTTTGACCTGAAAATTAAAGCCTTGTGTTTTCTTGTCTTTTGTAGGTTACTCTGAAAATTATTTTTAACCTCTGGAATTCTTGTAACCATTATTGTGCCACTCTGCTCAAGTTTAACAAATTACTAAGTGTTTTTAATGTCCTGCTTAGGATATTACTTATACCAAGGAATACTACAGCACCCCTTTATGCCTGCACGGGTGTAATTCCTATACCTCACATGAAACCATGGTCTAACACATGCATAAACATTTCTTGAGGACTTCTTTTGCTGGGACCATTACTTTTAGGCAAAAGTTCATCTGTCACATTACAGTTAGGTAAACAGGTGGCGAAATGATTTTAAAAGAGATAGGTCATTAACTTTGTCTTAGGACTTTAATCTCAGGAGAAATTGAGGTGATACTTTTGTGAGAAATTAAAAAATACAATAGTATCAATTTGTCAAAATTTTTGATAGAAGACAAAATGATAGAGATCCAAACACACAGTACAACCAGTCTGGGGAGATTAAAATGTTTTTATTTTTATTTATTTATTTATTTATTTTTGCTTTTTGGGTCACACCCAGCAATGCTCAGGGGTTACTCCTCGCTTTGCACTCAGGAATTACTCCTGGTGGTGCTTGGGGCACCATATAGGATGCTGGGGATCGAACCCAGGTTGGCTGCATGCAAGGCAAACACCCTACCCGCTGTGCTATCGCTCCGGCCCCTTAAAATGTTTTTAGGGCACCAGGACTATACTCTTTAGCTTGCTTTATCTAATATGTGATATGGTAATATAAGGAGGTGGAAAATGTTTTCAGATTGTCCTTATAAATTGTTAATGATCAAAGCATAAATGATTGCAGATAATTGCATGAAAGTGAGCATAATGAAATTACATAGTCAAGAATGTTTATTGATATTGAAGTGTATTTGCTTCCCAGTGAAAGCATTAGCACATAGATTGCTCAAATTAAGCTGGACACATCACAAGGATTTTGTTTTTAAAACCAGTGAGTCGGGGGCAAGGCTACACATCCTGTTATGTCTTTAATGATACATGTCTGTAACTTTGTCTACTGTGTTGGACATAATTAGTAATAGGAATGCAGTAAGGGTTATTTTTTGTGTTTGTTTAATTCTAGATTTCTATTTTCAACTATTGAGTAATTCAAACCATCTCATGGAACACATGGGATGAGCAAAGTCTAAATTATACACAGGTTTAAATATTGGCTCCTTGAGGGATAAACTGTGTTAAAAATACAAATTCCAGGATGTCAAATTCCTAAGGGAATCATGTCTCTGTTGCCCTTAAAAAAAAGAACCTTCAGATTACATAAATACCAATGGTATTTGTTGCAAAGAAATTCTTTGGAAATTTTCTTTGTTCCACTCTGTACAACATTGTATTACTGAATTTTTGTAGCTCAAACTCTCATTAACATCTCAAGAAGTTATCAAAAATATTTTTCCAGTTAGGTTATTCTTTCCAAAGTATTCTAGCTCTAGGAAATCATTAATTCTGGCCTTTAGGTTATAATGCTATATTTATAGAATATATATTAGCTCTAACTTTAAGAATAAAGAGGAGAAGCCCTAGAGGTTATCTGGTTTTACTGCTCCTTTTTAATAAATGAGGCATACCAAGAAAATGTAGTATTGTCCAGTAGCATATATGTTGTTAGTGACAGAACTAGGTCAGTAATCCATTTTTTTCCTGTTAATCTAAGAAAATATTCTTTCGGTAATGTTTCATCATATGGTAAGACTTCATCCTTTGAGTGTGTTTGTAATTGTGATTCATGATCATGAATAGTTACAAATGTATGGTCTTTTTCATTCGAAGGAAAGAAAAGACTATTTTACTCATTCTTCTCATTTGTTCTCAACTTCAGTTTATTTGTTCATAAATTCTTTAGTTCAGAGTCATTTGACAAACTGGTTTTTCCTATATTGAATTTCTTTTAAAAAAATTTTTTTGTCTCTCTTTCTGCAGGGGAGGTGATTCTCAATCAATTCTCAGAGGGCCTGAGGGCTCATGCTGTTGATGCTGGGTAAACTGGACTAGAGAGTTGAATGCTTGGCCAGGATGTGGTGCTACTTGGTCCATGGTGCTAGAGACCGTCAGGTAACCCAGGTCATGGCATGAACCTCCAAGCCAAGACTTGCCCTCTTTATTGTTGAAATATCTCCTAAGTAGCTGAAACCCTTTTAAGTCTTGTGTATTCAGAATATTTGAAGTTAATAATTTATTTATTTATATATTTTTTATTTGGGAACTTTGACACGCTGGGGCACACACCTAGCTCTGTGTTCAGGGATTACTCCTGGTGATACTCAGGGGACTGTTAAGTGGTGCAGAACTTGATACAGGATCTGCCACATGGAAAGTAAGGACCTTACCTGCTGCCAGAGGGCACCTGTAGTTAATACTTTAACACATTTTACAAATTAGGCAAATGGGCCAGAACCATAATAAAGCAGGTAGGGTGCTTGCCTTGCATGTGTCTAACCTGGGCTCAATCCTAGGCAACATATACAGTCCCTGAGCATCACCAGAAGTGATCCCTGAGTGCAGACCTAGTAGGATAAGCCCTGAGCACTGCCCCAAAGCAAACAAAACGTAGGACTTGGAAATCAAAACCACAAAAGCACAGACAAAACAGTGGTACTTAAGAATTATTTTTCTTTACTTTTGTTACTTTTCTTTTCTTTATAGATCTGACTGTATGGCACGTGATTGGATAGATTTGCCCGAAGTTAATGATACTAAAACTTTATGGCCCTTTTTATTTGCAGAGGCCTTTTCAAACTATGAAGAACATCCCCAAACTCCTAATTGTCATATCAATAGACAATTAACATAATCTCTTTTCATTTAGCTGTTTTCTCACACTTCGTGAGTGGTGTGTGTGTGTGTGTGTGTGTGTGTGTGTGTTAGTAGTAGTAGTAGTAGTAGTAGTAGTAGTAGAAGTAATAATGGGACAAAGTCAAGGGAAGACTGAATTTGCATATATATATTTGATAAATATAAATAATTTGGATTTAGTGAAATAGACAAATTATTCCTATGCACTAAAATAAACATTGAAACTAAATGATATTAATACTTGATAGAGCTTATTATGATTTCAAGAATGCTCCAATCCTTCAAAATACTCCTTACTCTAAGATCAGATCCAATGAGTGTTCTACCACCAAATAAGTGTATAGGTAAAGAAACAGACTGTATAAGAGAAATGTGTTGGTGACAAAAGCCAGTTAGAACATAATATTGTATCACATATGTGTTTTAAATAGACACTTAATACAAATTAATGTGATAAATTTTACTTTTATTTTTTGTTTGTCATTTTCACCAGAATTTCTATATATTATATATGGGGCTGGAGATACTACACTACAGGAGGTAAGTCACTTGCCTTGTATGTAGCTGTTTTGGCCATAAACTTGTTCAACCCTGGGACCATATAATGCCTTAAGTACTTTCAGGGGAAATTCCTAAGCACATAACGAAGACAACTTCTGATAACTACTAGTATAGTTCATACCCACTCCCCAATACATCCACACCTAACATTGTATTTATTTTTATATCATTTTTTCTTAAAAATATCACCACTCAATGCTTGTATAAGTTTCAGATTCCACAAATCCTAGGTCAATACTAGATGTGATTAATTTTCCAAAGACAACCTTAGAACTGATTTGAGCTCATTTATAGGAGTCAGAACTCCATAAGAATATGGCAGGAAAGACCTATTACGTGCAAACAAATAAATCAGAACAGATAAAAGCCTCTTTGATGAAGTTGAATAAAATGATAAGCAACAGGAAGATTGGATTTTCTTAATAAGTTTAAGGGTACATGAAGGGATAAGGAAACAAATATATCTACCAGTCTCAGAAACTAAGATGTGTAAGATATAAAAGGTAACAATGAATTCATATAAACTATTTCCATGAAAAATGATATTTCTAAGAAATATTTTTATGTCAATTGTCTATTAGAAGAATACCTTGATCTATTTCCAGTACTACACTTTACCTAGTGTCAATTGTCAGGGGGAAAAGATTTGAATTCAAGATTATGACTCATGAAGATTCAAATTCCTTTCATTTGTATAAATATTCTAATATAAGGTTTTACCCTCTAATAAAAACTGGAAAAGAAAAACATATTGAAGGTGTATGTCCACATACACATGCATATACATATTTGCATATGTGTTAGAGTTTTGGGATTTGTCTTGATCAACTTTTCTCATCATTACTTTTTTTTTCTTAGTAGAGAGTCCTCATTATTTTCTTTTATTTGTTTCTTCTTTTTTATTTACTTTATTCTTTAATTAGTGAATCACCATTGGGGGGCTGGAGCAATAGCACAGCGGGTAGGGCATTGCCTTGCACGCAGCCGACCCGGGTTTGATTCCCAGCATCCCAAATGGTCCCCTGAGCACCTCCAGGAGTAATTCCTGAGTGCAGAGCCAGGAGTAGCCTCTGTGCATCGCCAGGTGTGACCCCAAAAAGCAAAAAAAAATAGTGATTCACCATGAGGGTATGGATACAGATTCACACATTTTCGAGCTTATTTTTCCCTCATACAATGTTAGCAAACACATCCCTCCACCAGTGCCCACCCTCCACCACCAATAAACCCATCCCCCAATCCCCCAATCCCATCTCCCCTCCACCCCACCCTGCCTCTGTGGCAGGGTATTCCCTTTTGATCTATCTCCAATTTGGTGCTGTGGCTTGCAATGGGGGTATTGAGTGGCTGTTGTGTTCAGTCTCTAGTCTGCTTTCTTTCTCTAGTCTTCTTTCTTTTTTTTTTTTGCTTTTTTTTTTCGGTCACACCCAGCGATGCTCAAGGGTTACTCCTGGCTTTGCAGTCAGGAATTACTCCTGGTGTGCTTGGGGGACCATATGGGATGCCGGGGATTGAACACGGGTCGGCCGCGTGCAAGGCAAACGCCCCACCCGCTGTGCTATCGCTCCGGCCCCAGTCTCTAGTCTGCTTTCAGCACGCATCTCCCTTCCCGCTTTGGATCTCCAACCACATTTTACTTGGTGTTCCCTTCTCTATCTGCGCCGCCTTTCTCCCCAGCATGTGAGACCAGCTTCCAAGCCATGGAGCCAACCTCCTGGTACTTATTTCTACTATTCTTGGATAATAGTCTCCTACTCTGTTATTTTATATTCCACAGATGTCATCATTTCTTGATCTACCTCATCAATTTCTCTTATTATACTTTTGTGGGATATAGAAGAATGAAAACATAAGGGTTGTCTAGGACTATCTCTTTCCTACATAAATTAATGATCATTTGATTTCTGGTATAGAAATTGGAACTAGGTTTTCAAATAGCTCATTTGACATCTTAGGTGTGAAATTAGCTGAGCAGTATTTTAGTTCACAGATCACAGGTAGTTTGTGTGACAGCAATTTTGATATTAGACATACAGTAATAGAGAATAGGGTTTATATTCTTGCTTAATTATATTTGATATGTGAATGTGAGCAAATATTAAGCACTTGATTAGCAACTACTTAATAAATTAAAAAAGCAACTTGAGAGTAAAAGACAGAAGCTTTGATGTTACCAAACTGTGTCTGGGGGAAACTGTTTAGTATGTCTGCAACTGCTTTCTTTCTTGTGAGAATAAGAAGATCTACCTTTGAAAGTTGTGCTGTAAATGATTTTAATTGGATTATTTATGTAACTTTCCTGGTTATAAAAGTTGAATAAATTGGAGTTATGAGTAGTAAGTATGGGGGCCCAAATGGTACAACAGCAGATAGGGTGCTTGCTTCAAACAACTAACTGGCCCTGATTCGAACCGTGGCACCACATATGTTTCCCAGAGCCCCCACCAGGAGTGGTCGCAGAGCAAGGAATAGGTCCTGAACACTGCTGAGTGAGAACCATCAGTGTATCACTGTCATCCCATTGTTCATCAATTTGCTTGAGCGGGCACCATTAACGTCTCTATTCCTCCCAGCCCTAAGATCTTAGCAGCCTCTCCTTCCTCATCTTTCCCAACAATTGGAGGCTCTTTCTGGGTCAGGGGAATTAGACCTATCATTACTGTTTTTGGCATGTCAAATATACCACGAGTAGCTTGCCAGGCTCTGCCCGGAAAAGACCATACTTAGAAAAAAAACAGGATTTTAAAAAGTGCCCTGGATGAAGGGCTGCAAGTGACAGTACTTGCCTAGCTTGCAGCTGAGAAAGGTTCATTCCCCGACATCCCATATGGCTCCTCCAAGCCCACCAGGTGTGATCCTCGAGTACCACCAGGTATGGCCCAAACAAAAACAAAAACACCACAGATGTGATGAAGCAAAGGACAAGTCATGGAAGAAAGGTTCAGTGAAGTTTGACAAGGGAACAGAATTGACTCAAAACTGAGGGGCAGGAAACAGATTACAGCACGAAGAATGTCTGCCTTGCATGTGGCCAACCAGATTCGATATCTGGCACTCCATATAGTTCCCCAAGCTCATCAGGAGTATAAGAAGTTAGCCTGAACACAGCCAGGTGTGGTCCCAAAACACAAAAACTGAGAAGAAAAAAGATTTCTTGGAAAATACCCAGAGCACCAATGAGCCATATAAGCTCACACCACGATCTTATATGAGTGAGAACCATAAAACAGAAAAAAATAGCAATAGGCTTATATATATTATCTAATTTAATATACATAAACAGCACAATATAGATGTTACCATGTCTTTTTTTACTAAGGGAAATGAATGCCTTTTCCCATGTGGAACAACTGAGAAACAGAGAATAAGATGATAAAAACATAATTGTATTCCCTTAGTTTTCTGACAGCCAAATGAAGTTAAACAATTAGAGCTTTTAGACAATGTGTTTATCACCTATATTTCTGTCCCCAAATGCACTGAGGTGGTGAGAAGTAAAGCATATTTCAAGGTCCAGAGAGATGGTGCAGGAAATAGGGCGCTTGACTCACATGTGGCCAACCTGATTAGAACCCCAGTGTTATGCATTATCCCCCAAGGACTGGCAGAATTGACCGATGAATGAAAAGCTGGGAATAACCCCTAAACACCACCCAGTGTGGCCCACCTCTACTCCTCCAAGGAAAGATGTATCACAAACATTGCTTTTGTGATAAAATAAAATATGGATGAGAAGAGGCATAGTTTTTTTTTTGTTTTTTTTTTTTTGCTTTTTGGGTCACACCCAGCGATGCTCAGGGGTTACTCCTGGCTTTGCACTCAGGAATTACTCCTGGCGGTGCTTGGGGGACCATATGGGATGCCGGGGATTGAACCCGGGTCGGCCGCGTGCAAGGCAAACGCCCTACCCACTGTGCTATCACTCCGGCCCAGAGGCATAGTTTTTAACAGACAAAATGGTTTATTGCTAAAGAGATGAGGGAGTGGCCATTTCAGAGGAAAAACAAGAGGTCCACATAAGGAAGTTATAATTCTTCCCACCCTTTATTTTATTATACTTTATTATTCACTATCTTAATGAGCTATGACCTCGTTGGAAAAATAACCATCATCTTTCAGATCAGAATAGGTTGTATCCCCAAGTTACAAATAAAGTTCTGCAATTGCAAAATGTCTTAACGGTTTTCATCATGAAAGCACATTATTTATTTACTTGCTTACTCTGTTGAGGTAATCTCTCACTTTGCTGGTCATTTTAAATCTTTCTACTGCCTCTTATATTGACTAAGATAATAAAAATATAGATATATTAATATGTCATAATTAAAACACAATTTTTGAGGGGAAAGACGAGAATGTGGCATGCTCAGATTCTTTTTTTTACTATTATTTTATTTTTGTACCACACCCTGCTGTGCTTGGGGCTTATTCCTGGCTCTATGCTCAGGGATCACTCCTGGCAGTGCTCAGGAAACCACACGTTCTGCCAGAGATTGAACTCAGGTCAGTCACATGCGAGACAAGTGCCTTACCCTCCAGATTTCTTTTGGTGGGATGTTAACTCTGGGACTGAATATTTTTGTCATATGTACAATCTCCTTGTATAATTACTGGACTCCTGACTTCCATAATTCCCTAAATTATTAATAATTCAGATTATTTTTTTACAAAATCATATAATTTACTTAGTGGTAACCAATTTCTGTGCATTAGTCTCATAACAATTCTATAAAGCAGCTATTGCTTTTACTTACATTATCAATTGTTATTACTTCAAGTTTCAGATGTCCAGACTTAAGTCAATATCTACATACATTCACTACCTAATTTTATCATATCATAATTATCATAATATTGATCCTTTTTTATGTTGGTTTTGATTGAAGGTCATGCTCTTCTATGCCCAGGGCTTATTCTTGACTCTCGTTTAAGGATCACTGCTCTGATGACCTCATCAGGTACAATGCTAGCACCTGGGTGTTCGAATGCAAGGCAAGCACCTTAACCCCTGTACTATCTCCCTTTTACATTTTAATGCTTTCATTTTGAATTTTAAGGTTGTTAAGGAAATAGTCCAAGGAAAAACAACTTCTAAGTAGCATTAGTAAAATTCAAATAACTGTCAAATCTCTTGCTCAAGTTCTCACAAGTAATAGTATCCAAATATTGCTATTGGTGGGAATTCTTTGGAATTAATTCCTGGAATGTTCTTCATCTACAGGACATTACTAAGTATCAAGCCCTATCGGTGTATTTTTGAGGGCCCTTGTTTTTTCCAAGCCATTTTTCATATGTTATATCATTTGCACATTATCTGACATATAAGATCATTGAGAAAATATGAGACTAACTGACATTCACACATTGCCTTTCGAGTAGCCCTATAATGAGGGTTTGTCTTTCAACACTTTCTACCTTTTCCTCTTCAAACTTTCAACCAATCAAAATCCTCTTAGAAGAAACTTTCACGTTTAACTTCTCCTGGGTCCTCTCTAAATAAAAAAAAAAAAATCTTTTTTTTTTTTAAATAATTTTGGCGCTAGCAGAAGGCATATGCTTATTTTCATGGAATGATGAGAGCCTTGATGTTGTAGAATCTGATAAAAAAAAAAAAAAAGACACTTAAAAATCGCTACTCTGTGATCTTTCCGAACATGGCAGGAAGGTCAGTCTTGCAAAACTTCCCCTCTCCTTGCAGTGACTGCCTTTAATAGAATCTGGCCTGCAGAATATCTGGGCTGTGTGTGAGACTGGTGTCAGAGCAAGTGCAACAAGTTCCCTAAAGTTCAGCCTTTCCAACATCATGCAACGCAAACATTCCTTCAAGACCCCGCCCCCCACCTTTTCCAGTGGGAATCAACTGCAGTGGTTCTCTTGGAAGCAGCTTGAGAGCAGGGCAGGGGGGAGGGGGTGGGAGGGGAGGGTGTGAAGTATGTGAATTCAGAAAGATTGGGGATGGGTGAGTGGGTGGAGATGAGCGGGTGGGAATGACAAGCAAAGATGGAAAAAATAACCATCACTGCCACCAAAATATTCTGCTGTGGATGAGGGAGTACACCCTACAGCTGTTAGCACTGTTCAGCATATTTTGCATATTTACATATACCAAGTATTTCCAAACAGCCTTGTGTTTGTTTTAAAATCCCACACGGAGATGTCTGGTAAGGCTGTCGCTGTAGAAAGTGTATTTTCTTGGTGATGTTTGCAAAATTGTTTTCAAATTTATGTGTATATGTTAAAGGCCATATGCTATCAGTAATTACATTATAGGGAACTCTGAGCTAACCTATTTTCACATGAGATGACCCTTCGAACCAAATACCCATATTCTAAGGCAAAGCAAGTACCTGGTTGATCGAAGCCAATTTTTCCTTATGTCTGGTATAAAATGAAACACAAGTCCTAAATTAGTGATCCTTGGTAAAACCTAAAGACACTAAGGTGTTATTTCCTTAAGTGCTGTTGATTCTACTTTGGTAAAGCATCTAAAAAATAAAAATGAAAACCCTGGTGAAATGATCTATAGCTATTTTCTTTAAGAAGCACAAAATCCCATAAAACCAACATAGCTCATTTGAAAATAGATTCGGGTACTTTCAGCACAAGGAATGAGGTAGTTTAAAGCTATATTTTCCTTTAAGCAAGATCTACAAGGGAAGGATAGAGTGTCAGGCTTAAAGGGGAACATATTTTGTAGTTTTTGGCAAGATATTAAATCCTCTGTTGCTATATTTGGCTCCCTGCAAATAGTCTCTTGTACAAGTGCAAGCAAATATCAATGCTGGTGTTCTTCATTCAGTCACAGCCAAACTTGGTATGGAAAGTAAAAGTTGTGCTTGCGTGTTTCTCTTAAGAGAAACTTGCAGCTTATTTATTTATTTATCCACAGCATTCCGGAGTATAGGCACCTACTTTAACATCAAATGAATCAACATATGTTTGCTTTCCATAACATTTTTTCCACTGCTTAACTGAGAGCACATGTAACAATCCAATCGGGACAGAAATGTAGAGCTTTACCACATCAATGTGGTCATATAGAGATATGTAGTCCAATATGTATAAGCAGGTCAGATGGGATGCTTAAATACTTAGGACATCACAGAATGGGCATATATTCCCTCAAAAGGAAGCAAAATAATTAAATGGTAGTTGATTTTCTCTAGAGAAAACACACCAGCTAGGAGGAATCTGCACCAGATGTCTTACTCTCCACCCGCCTAGGAGGCTGTCTCACAGAAACAACACATAACCCTTTAGAGACCAAGGCACTGACATATGAAATGCTTAAAGGTTCCTTAAAAGTTCTTTTTTAGGTATTTTCATGAATGCAGATTAATCCTATATAAGTGTCCATTGCAGACATTGTATCTTGCTAGTTCTGATGATACAGTAAATTCTCCTAGATTATATGACTAATACAAATTATAGACATATAAAAGTAATCGACAGGTATAAGAATGGTGCCCAAAGATGTCCACAGCCTAATCCCTAGGGTCTGTGATGTTATCTTATAGGAAGAAAGGCAGGGTCATGTGATACAATAAGGACCTTGCGGTGGAGAGATTATCCTGAATAATCCAGCTAATGTTAATGTAACTAATAGGATTTTTTAACATGTGATCAAGTGGCAGGAATGAGCCTCAGAGTGGCACCATGAGCTTTACTTGACCAGGTGTTGCTGGTTTTGAAGACAAATGAATGGGATTATTAGCCAAGGATTCCAGAAACAGCAAACAAAGAAACATATTCTCTCTTAGAGTATCTAGAAGAAATGCAGCTGTCTCTTTCACTTTGGCTCATGATATGACTCCCTAATGTTTGACTTATAGAAGCATAAGATAGGGGGCTGGAGTGAGAGCACAGCGGGTAGGGCGTTTGCCTTGCACGCTGCCGACCCAGGTTTGAATCCCAGCATCACATATGGTCCCCTGCGCATCGCCAGGGGTGATTCCTGAGGGCATGAGCCAGGTGTGACCCCTGTGCATCGCCGGGTGTGACCCAAAAAGTAAAATAAATAAATAAAATTTTTAAAAAATAGAGGCATAAGATAATAAATTTAGGTTGAGTTAAGCCATTTAGTTTGTAGTCACTTTTTACAGTAGCTATAGAATGCTCATAATATTTGTCTAGTCTAAATATACAAGACAGAAAAGTTTCTGCCATATCAGTATCAATAATGCTGGTGTGTTGATCAATTTAAATATAATTTCATAACTTTAGGCATTAAATATTAACTTAACATGGAAACAGAAGACACATAATAAGACTGCTTCTAAAAAACAGGCCTTGAAATTGTATTTTCTGGGTACTCACCTTCAAGTGTAAGAAAAATTGTTAGGAAGGCTTTGTTTGTTTTTACAAATTACTTATAGTAAGTTTTGTTCCAGCAAATGAGAGCTACAGAGAGATTGAGAGTTAGACAAAAGACATTTTCACAAAGGGTCAACAGATAACTAGGAAACTTGTATTAAAAATAATCAAAAGCCTCCTACTATTAGACAATTAATATGGCCTAGTCTACTTGTTTTTTCATTACAAAATTTGTGTTCTGACTCAGTTCTCACTAAGATGTAGTAAGTTCTTAGATTCAGAAATAAACTCACAGAAAATATAACTAGAGGGCAGAGATGTGACTAAGTGGTAGATTTCTTCACTTGCATGTGTGAGCCCCTGAGGTTGACCCTGGCATTGCAAACAAAAATTGATAACCAGTGTATACCTGTGTGTATGTCTGTACTTGTCTATATATGATGGTGTTTTAGTTGCCAAAGACATGTATAAGTTGCTTAACTGAACAAGATGTGCCAGCTTTAATGCTCAAGAAATGCAGACAAAATCAAATGTAACATTAAATTATCAACATTAAATTCACATTAAATTATTTATTTATTGAACAAATTGAAAATGACATTTATTTATTTATTACAAAGTCTTCTCTCATCAAATATCGACACATAGTTATGAGACCTGCATTTAAAGAGTGAATAGAAAATATGAAAATGCCTCTTTTCCCAACCCCACAAAAAAGAGAAAACAATGATTTTATAATTAGCATGTAAAGTCTAAATTTTTATGAATTACATATATATTGAAAATTAAGAATGATTATATAGCTGATATTAGTTAAATTTTCTTTCCAGAAATGTGAATTAAGATAGCAAGAAATTCTCATAGAACTAATAAACCTGGGAGTTCACTGAATTTCAACACTGTGAGATAATATTTGTCATTAGCTTTCAGTTTAATCAAGAGACAAATATAAAGTTCATCATATTTTGCATCTTTTATAAAGGTATTTCACCTAACTGAAAAAAAATTGGCACCCTATTTTTCTTTCAATACAACTCTTTAAATGATATATAGAATTCACATGAAAACCCCTTATATTGTTTTGCCAAAAATACATGAAATAGTATTTTAATCAGATATAATATCCATGATTGTAAATGTTCAAAGAAATTAAATCAAGTGTATAAAGAATTATTATTAATTTTGTCCTAGCCACACACAGAGAGAAAAATATGTACATCTCTATTAGTATAAAGAAATATCATTAGAAAAGTTCACATCTTATGCATATTCAAAAAAATCTAAATAAAGAACCTTGTATTTGAGAGGAGAGATACTAGGTCAAAATATAGTAGTCCAGATGTTATTTAGAACGAAGCAAATCAATGGTGGCTTCTCTTTTTCTAAACAGTGTCATTATTTAACTACACAAAAGAATTGGTAAATTAGACTTAATAATTTTTCAGATTTTAAAAGATTTAGAGAAATTTATTAAATCAAATTTATTTGTAATTTCATAAAATACTAGTGATCAATTATTTGAGACTAAATATCTTTCAAAGAAAAGGAAATTTTATTTTCCATTATGGAAAATAAAAGAAATAGAAAAAAAAGACATTTTAGTTTGATTCTATATTTTGGAAAAGTGAATAGAGTGAAATTCCCGGAGAGCACTTAAACAAAAAAATAAAAAAAAAACATACTTACAAATTCAGAAAGTCTGTTCTGTGACTAATCTCTAGGATAATGTTACCAAGGAACTGAACAGTTTGAAGCTATTGAGACAGGTTTCCTTGCATGCCCCATCCATAAGGAAATTTTCAGAGCCATGCAATTTTATACGGTTTACATATTCGTCCCCAACATACATTACTGAATTAAACGTATCACCTGATTTTCCTAAATGAAGTTCATTAATGGTTTTTAATGCTTTACACAAATGAATTATAGGGCTGCTAAGTCATGTTTCTAGATAATACATTTGAATTTATCTCTGAAATAAGCTTTAATTTTTCCCCTGAATGATATATCTAGTATGCTCTAGAGAGAATATTAAACGAAACTTAGTTACTGTACATTAAAATTGGCAGACTGATCTCTGTCTTAGACTCATACAGTTTCTGCTTTTCTGCTGTCTCTCTATGGCAGAGGTGATCAATCACAGGAATTCTAACTGCCATCAATACCCTTTTGTAAATGCAATGGTTCAAGTGAGCTCTTTCCATCTTAAATAACTGACGCAGTGTCAACATCTGCTTCTAATAAAGTTGTTTCTTTTTTTCTTAAGTAAAGTAAATCTGCTGACTGAGATCGTAAAGTTGTTTTTTTTTTCTTCCCCTTTCATAAGAGAACTTTTTTTCCACCATATTTTGAAATTTTTCCTCCAAGGCAAGTAAAATTTAAAAAAATCAGATGGGTTCAAAAGAGATGTTTTAAATCCAGGTGCTAAGGAAATCCAAAATATAACAGCAACAAAAAATACCCACAAACTTTGGTGATTAAATAAAACTGTTCCCCTGTTTCGGAGTCCTGAGTAAGTTTTGAAAAAGAAAACTATCACATATGTAAGAATTTGGACTAAGACTAAGTTATTTTCCTTCATAAATAACATACCAAATAATTAGAGATAATTAATAAATTGACATTTTATCTTCAACACCTAGTAGAAAGTAGAGATTCTCCTATTATATTTTTTACAGAAAGATACAATCATATATTTTTAGTTTCAGAAATAGATGTGGAAATTAGAGGAGAGACATTTGGGAACTTCATTTTATGAAATATTTAAACAAATGCTAGACATTTGTGGTAGCCGATCTTTCTAGAAAATATTTATAACAAACCAGATGGTTCTTATTTCTAATCTCCATAGTCTTTCAGTTAGGTTATATCTCAGTTTACTCAGTAGATAAATATATCCTCAGGTGACATGCACCTACTGTCACTAAGTCAGATTTCAGAGAATGACCCGATGGCTAAGACAAAATCCTCTCTTTCATGAATTCGTTCTAGCTTCTTTATTCATCTCTTAGTCAACACTCTCTCATTGGTCTGTTTGTTTGATTTTCCTCCTGAGAATCTTTCTTGGTGGTGATCAGGGGACCTAAGCAGTGCCTGAGATCCAACCCAGGCTGCCCACGAGCAAGCAAGCACCTTTGCCCTTGTACTATTTCTCTGTCCCGTCAAAACTATTAACACCATTTGCTTCCCTTACTTAATACAACTTAATACCATGACCCAATTAACTTAAACTGGCAAATATATAACACAAAATGGAACTCCGGGATTGAAAGCATTTTCAATACAGTTGGCCACATCAATTTGCAAAGATAACTTTTAAACCAGAGATAAGTCCAGCTAGGTTAGATACAGATTCTTATATTCTGCAAGTCTTAAGTAGGAATAAATGAATGCAATTTGCATAACACAGAGAAAGTTCCTAAAGGAAACTCTGTATTCTTCTACTGCAAGGATGGATAATGTTCAGCCTACAGGCCTTGTAAGGCCTGCAGAATGAGTTCATCTGGCCCTAGTACAGCCAGAATAAACTCTGACTATTCTGTACCTTTACTACCTGTACTGTTTGGCCTGTGAATGATCTTACAAATAACCAAATGGCCCCTAGCAGAACCGAGGCTCCCCAGCCCTGTTCTAATTCCTAGAATTTTCTTACTATTTAACTACACAGAAATTAATTCCTCAAGTATATGTTATTTACTAGGTCTCACAGTTACAGAAAGTAAGGGAAATTTTAGCCTTTTATTTAAATAATGAATGCAAATAATTTGAAAAAAATAGCAAAAAGAAAAGTGTGAAGGGGCTTAGGAAGGGGTGCATTAGTCAACTTTTTTAAAGAAGAAATGTTCATTTGAAAGGTCTAGGGTGTCTTTACAAATACACAAGGCGTCAAATAACATAAGCTCTAAATGTCACCATTAAGTCTTTCCACAGCTCGTGATTATTTAATAGTCTAAGCATAGATTAGGTACAAATAAATGAGATGACTTTCTAGTGTTTTATTTACAGGCCTTTTGAAGACTTGAAGATTATGATCTATAAAATAGTCAAAGGTGGCACATTCTCTGCTGCCAACATCACAATCACAACCTTGGGATGTGTATTCTCTCTCTCTCTATCTCTCTCTTTCACTCTCACTCTTTCTCGCTCCTTCTTTCTCTATCCTTGCATTTTTTTCTAAATAAAACGATTCTACTTTTTAAAATGAGAAAGTCAAAAGTGAAGTGGTTCGAAATTAAAACATTAGAAAGACTAGAGATAGCTCGAAGAGCTTAGCGCATTCTTTGCATGTGGAAGTCTGGGGTTTGATATCCAACACTACATAAGGTCCCAAGATCAGGGCCAGGAATAGTTCCCAAGCACAGGGACTAGCCCTGAGAAGTCCCAGTGTGGTTGAAAAACAAAAACCAAATAAAAATGCTAGAATGAGGAGGACATGGAGATCTTAGGCTTCAGTATAGCTTCTTTGTCCAACAGCATCATTCTGATGTGAGTAACGCAGATGTTAAAAAAAAAATGCTTGCATTTTAAATTCACAATAAAATCAAAATACTATGCCAAAAAGCAACTCGATCCTCTCTCATACTTTTGGCAATCAAGGTAATCTGACCATAAAAAAATAAAGCTAAACAATTTAGACTTGCACTTGCTATTTTTTTTTTCTTTTTGGGTCACACCTGGTGATACACAGGGGTTATTCCTGGATGTGCACTCAGGAATTACCCCTGGTGGTGCTCAGGGGACCATATGGGATGCTGGGAATCAAACCTGGGTCGGCCGCTTGCAAGGCAAATGCCCTATCTGCTGTGCTATTGCTCCAGCCCCTGCATTCATTATTTTTTAACTTAGATTTTGATCTGCTCCCTTGGGAGCAATGTGCCAACCAGCCTGTTTGTAACAGAAAAGCTACAGCAAAATTCAAGTGCTCAACTTTTCTTTGGTCCCCAGAGCCAAGGAATGTTTTTACCTGGTCATTACCAGAAGTTAGAGAGAGCAGAGTCTAAGTGCAAGGTAAAGCTATGTAATTGTAGGTTCTCATCTTCTCCAGTTCAATGAATAAGGGAAGGAGGAAGAGCAAATCTTTTTTTTTTTCTCTTCTTAACTGGGAAAATCCAATAGAATGATCTGAATAAGTTGGAGTATAACACTGTTCTAAGAGAAACCACAAAGAAAGTTAATAGGTTCCAAGGGAAGAAGAGGGAAAAAATAATCCCAATGAGTTATCTCAAGGGAACTGCTGAATTCTTGTGGAACCAATTTTATAAATTTGTTCGACTCTGTGTTCCTTACTCGCACAAATTGCAATGTAATAAAATTAAATTGTAGATGGATAGATAGTTAATTACCAAGTCACTCCCTAGAGAATTTAATATATGTCATTAATAAGTTGAAGATACCATTGACTTTGACCTCACATTAGGTAAATAGGAGCACATTATATTATGGAGATTCTAGTTCAAAGAAGTAATGTAAGGATTCATTAGAATACAAGAGAATATAATTTATAGCTCATAGGATGTACCAGGAACAAAAACTAACAAAATGGAATTAAGGGAAGTATTAAAAAATTACCTGTGACAATTCTTGTCTAGCTAAGTGGGTTGCATTGTTCTATCTAAATATTCACACAGACATACGCGAGCTAAGACTTTAATTAGTATTTCACTAAACACTGTATTGTTACATTGAGGTGTGCAGAGCTGGGATGGGGGATTTTTCAGAAGCCTTTCTGTGAAACTCAAAATTTTATACACAACACTAACTTCATTATGACCCTTCTGTGAAAGCAGCTAAAACAAAGAATGCACAGTCCTAAAACTATCACTGAACTGATCATAATCTTAATAATTTCCTAGTAGAGCTTTAGTGACAATTTCATCTTCACATCATTTAGATGTTGAGGGTAAAATCAAGTTGAATCCTTGGTTTTTAATAACATCATTTTTTAAGATTGTGAAGCCAAATATTAGCATACATCCGAATATTAATTTTATTTTGCCCTACTTTTTCTGAAAAAAAAAAAACCAGAATTAAATAAAGTAAAACCAGACAAAATAAAGGTATTTGCAAAAACCTATGCATAGATATTACATAAAAATGAATTATTATTTTTAAAGTATAATGGTAGGTAATATTACTAGAAACAAATATTGAATTAAAGGTTTTTTGTTGTGTCTAGTTTCTTCCCAGGTATTATCCCTTCAAATTCTAATCAGGAAAAAAAATTTTTTTAAATGAGACTTTTAAATTGCCATGAATGAATAATTAAAAATGAGGAAAATAGGGGCTGGAGCAATAGCACAGCGGGTAGGGCGTTTGCCTTGCACGCGGCCGACCCAGGTTCGAATCCCAGCGTCCCACATGGTCCCCTGAGCACCGCCAGGGGTAATTCCTGAGTGAAGAGCCAGGAGTAACCCCTGTGCATCGCCGGGTGTGACCCAAAAAAAAAAAAAACCAAAAAAAAAAAAAAAAAAAAAAAAAAAAAAAAAAAAAAAAAAAATGAGGAAAATAAGCCACTGATATTCACAGGTAGCCTGGCTGAATGCATTTTTCTCTAGTAGTAAGTGTTTATAAACACTAGTTCCATTTTTCAAAGTTGAATGGAGCAAAGAAAGGATTATATACTCTCAGCAAACTTCATGTGATTGAAAATGTTTGTAAACTTTCCTTCTCAGTCAACCTCTAAGCACTCTTTGGAGAAATCAAAGTAATGAAATATCCTTTCTTTAGTGTGGTCATTTCTTTTCCAAGCTATACATGTAATTCAAAGCTAAATGAGCTGCATGGAATTAAATCTTCAGTGAGATTTAATGTGAAACAATACTATTTTGGTTTGGCTGCATGGCGCTACTTTTGTAAAACGGAGAAACATATTAAAACACTTGAGGTAACCTAGAAAGCACAGAGTATGTCACAGACATCTTAAAACAAGCATTTTAAACATTTTTGCCAGTGCTTCTCTGAGAGCAAGTTCTTTAAACAGAACTTAATGATTCTTACAATATTAAAAAAAAATACATCCCTCAAAAATAGCCCATCAATGCTAAATCAAACTTTCTGTATTTCTACAAAAATAGATGCACAGAGAGCTACAAAATTGTATTCCTGAAAGAACGAGCATTTTCATCTGTGGTTCATCTTTTCCTGACAAGGTGACTGGTTAAGAAAAAATGAATAAAACTAAGACCATGTATTGATAAAAGTAAGACAAAAAATAGAGTTGCACAGTCGGCAAAGGCTCAGATGAGGGGGGAACACACAAAAATGCTTCTCTTTAATGTCTAGGACCCACTCTTCTTCTCAAGGAAAGGTTCCAAGCCAAAGTCAAACTGACTGACATTTCCTCTTCACCAAGTCCATTGTGTCCCATTGCAGAACAGAAAATCCTGGCAGCATCTTTTACCAGTGGGCCCTTGGATTCATACTCTAACCCAACTTGCTAATACTGTGCATTTCAGTACCAAGGTGAATCCTTGCTCTTGTCTTGATGCTGCAGACCTGGAAAAGGTGAAAACAGAAAAAAAATGAATTAGTATATGGAGTACTCAAAATTTGGCATCACTTAAAATGCATTGACTATTAGGAGCAGAGAGTACAGTGTAGAAGATATGGGCCTAGCACATAACTGAGCAGGGCTCAATCCACAGCACCCAATTTGGTCTGCTAAATCCCACCCAAAATGATACACAAAGCCAAGAGTAAGCCTTGAGCTCAGATGGTTGTGAGATAAACACCAAATACCAAGTCAAATAAAACTCCATTCAATACAGAAGTCATAAACCAATCTAGGTAACTCTAAAGCAGAACCTAAAGAGTACCTGATTGCTAATGGTGACTTCAAGCATGCTAGTGAAGCCACAATTTTAAGAATTCAAATAACACAGGTAATAAAGAAGAGAAATTGATGAACTAGAGCAATGTTTAGCAATTTGTGCTAAACAATTTGTCTAGCACAAATTCTTTTCATGGATTTTATTTCCATAGACTATGAGTGAATAATAACAAATATACTAAAGTTTTTCATGTATATTTTCTAAAGCATGTAATACAGGGAGAAAAAAACACAAGCAAATTTTGCAGATTGTAATTATTGCTAAAAGAGCTGCGGTGATTTAATTTCTTACATCTAAATTTGTTCAAGAATTTTATAAAAAATTCAAGTTATCATTACAAAGGTAGTTATAAACAGAAAATAACACAGTATGCAGAAAATTATGTATGTGGGTAGAAACAAGTAGGA